>NC_057752.1:10698811-10727652 GCF_004010195.1 Chiloscyllium plagiosum
CCACATAGATCACATCTACTGCTCTGCCCTCATCAATCCTGTTTGTTACTTCTTCAAAAAACTCAATCAAGTTTGTGAGACATGATTTCCCACACACAAAGCCATGTTGACTATCCCTAATCAGTCCTTGCCTTACCAAATACATGTACATCCTGTCCCTCAGGATTCCTTCCAACAACTTGCCCACCACCGAGGTCAGGCTCACTGGTCTATAGTTCCCTGGCTTGTCCTTACCACCCTTCTGAAACAGTGGCACCACGTTTGCCAACCTCCAGTCTTCCGGCAGCTCACCTGTGACTATCGATGATACAAATATCTCAGTAAGAGGCTCAGCAATCACTTCCCTAGCTTCCCACAGAGCTCTAGGGTTCACCTGATCAGGTCCTGGGGATTTATCCAATTTTTTGCATTTCAAGACATCCAGCACTCCCTCCTCGGTGATATGGACATTTTTCAAGATGTCACCATCTATTTCCCTACATTCTATACCTTCCATGTTCTTTTCCACAGTAAATACTGATGCAAAATACTCGTTTAGTATCTACCCCATTTTCGGAGGCTCCACACAAAGGACGCCTTGCTGATCTTTGAGGGGCCCTATTCTCTCCCTAGTTACCCTTTTGTCCTTATAGTATTTGTACAAACCCTTTGGATTCTCCTTAACTCTATTTGCCAAAGCTATCTCATGTCCCCTTTTTGCCCTCCTGATTTCCCTCTTAAGTATACTCCTACTGCCCTTATACTTTTCTAAGGATTCACTCGATCTATCCTGTCTATACCCGACATATGCTTCCTTCTTTTTCTTAACCAAACCCTCAATTTCTTTAGTCATCCAGCATTCCCTATACCTACCAGCCTTTCCATTCACCCCAACAGGAATATACTTTCTCTGGACTCTTGTTATCTCATTTCTGAAGGCTTCCCATTTTCTAGCCGTCCCTTTATCTGCAAATGGTTGCCCCCAATCAGCTTTTGAAAGGTCTTGCCTAATACCGTCAAAATTGGCCTTTCTCCAATTTAGAACTTCAACTTTTAGATCTGCCCTATCCTTTCCCATCACTATTTTAAATCTAATAGAAATATGATCGCTGGCCCCAAAGTGCTCCCCCACTGACACCTCAGTCACCTGCCCTGCCTTATTTCCCAAGAGTAGGTCAAGTTTACATCTTCTCCAGTAGTACATCCACATACTGAATCAGAAAATTGTCTTGTATAAGACAAATTCCTCTCCATCTAAACCTTTACACTATGGCAGTCCCAGTCAATGTTTGGAAAGTTAAAATCCCCTACCATAACCACCCTATTATTCTTACAGATAGCTGAGATCTCCTTACAAATTTGTTTCTCAATTTCCCTCTTACTATTGGGGGGTCTATAATACAATCCCAATAAGGTGATCGTCCCTTTCTTATTTCTCAGTTCCACCCAAATAACTTCCCTGGATATATTTCCGGGAATATCCTCCCTCAGTACAGCTGTAATACTATCCCTGATCAAAAACACCACTCCCCCATCTCTCTTGCCTCCCTTTCTGTCCTTCCTGTAATATTTGTATCCTGGAACATTAAGCTGCCAGTCCTATCTAAGCCTGAGGCATGTTTCTGTAATTGCTATGATATCCTAGTCCCATGTTCTTAACCATGCCCTGAGTTCATCTGCCTTCCCCGTTCGGCCCCTTGCATTGAAATAAATGCAGTTTAATTTATCAGTCTGACCTTGTTCTCTGCTTCCTTTGGAAATCCATATACACAATTCTTTTGACTCTGTACCTCATGATTTTCTCCAAGGACTCTATTAAATTTGTCTGGTACACACCGCCTTTTAACAAATCCATTTTAATTAAAGGGCTGGCTGCCTTAATTAACCTACAGCTTTCTAGGTGAGGAGCAGTTTTATTTTGTTTTGTAATCTAAAGCAACCTAGTCACAAATTATGCTAGACTGGTTGAGTTACCGTTACCTAGCTTATCCCCTTTTGGGCATATGTGTTACATTGGTGACAACAACTGAAGATCTGTCATGACCTGACTTACAGATATGTATACCTGATGGAGAACAAGAATGAATAAGCCTACCCATTGGGGTTTTGAATGAGTAGGGATCAAAGAAACATAGAAAATAGGTGCAGCAGTTGGCCATTCAGCCCTTCAAACCTGCCCCACCATTCAATATGATCATGGCTGATCATGCAGTCTCAGTATCCCACTCCTGCTTTGTCCCCATACTGCTTGATCTCTTGTAACCACAAGGGCCACATCCAGCTCCCCCTTGAACATACCTAACAAACTGGCCCCAACTGCTTTCTGTGGGAGAGAATTCCACAGGTTCACAGTTCTGAGTGAAGGAAGTCTTCTTCATCTCAGTCCTGAATGCCTTACTCCTTGCATCTTCCACTGTGACCCCTAGTTCTGGACTTTCCCAACATTGGGAACATTTTTCCTGCATCTAGCCTGTCCAGTCCCATCAGGATTTTATATGTTTCTGTGAGACCCCTCTTCATTCTTCTAAATTCCACCAAGTACAAGCCCAGTCTATCCAGTCTTTCCTCATCTGTCAGTCCTTCCATCCCAGGAATCAGTCTGGTGAATCTTCGCTGGACTCCCTGAATAGCAAGAATATCCTTCCTCAGACTAAGAGACCAAAAGTGCACACAATACTCAAGAATTGGCCTCACCAAGGCCCTGTATAACTGCAGCAAGACATCCCTACTCCGATGCTCAAATCCTCTCACTATGAAGACCAGCACGCCATTAGCTTTCCACACTACCTGCAATACCTGCATGCCAACGTTCAATGACTGTTCCCCCATGACACCCAGGTCTTGTTGCATCTCACCTTTTCCAAAACTGCCACCATTTAGATAATAATCTGCCTTCCTGTTTTTGCAATCAAAGTGGATAACCTCGCATTTATCTACATTATTAGACTGGATTAGGTTCCAGATAGTGTGGAAACAGGCCATTCAGCTCAACAAGTCCACACCGACCCTCCGAGGAGTAACATACCCAGACACATTACCCTACCCTATATTTACCCCTGACTAATACACCTAATGCCATGGGAAAGTTAGCATGGCCAATTCACCTGATCTGCACATCTTTGGACTGTGGGAGGAAACCGGAGCACCCAGAGGAAACCCACGCAGACATGTGGCAAACTCCACACAGACAGTCGCCTGAGGGTGGAATCAAACCCAGGCCCCTGGCGCAGTGAGGCAGCAGTGCTAACCACTGAGCCACCGTGCCGCCCCAAGTTATAGCGCATTTCCCAAGTATTTGCCCACTCAGCCAACCTGTCCAAGTCACCCTGCAGCTTCTAAGCATCCTCCTCACAGAAATATGCTCTTTGGAGCAAAGAAATTGCATGGTCCAGAGCTTCTTACATGGAGCCCCACATGGGTAAAATTTTCCTCTGTATTCCCCTGAGAAATGGGAAATTAACTTCAAAAATCATGAAAGCTACTGGCTTTGGACAACTTGATCAGAAAACTTAACGAGGCAGCCGCATCAGAACAGAAAGATGCTATTATAGATCAGTGGGTCAAAGACAGCACACACTGGAGTCAATGGGAAAAACAGCACTATTTCTCCTGCTGAGTTTCAAGTCTGGAATCAAGGTAGATTGGTGCCTGAATCAATACAAACCCATGCAGGAGAGGTGGCTATTTCTATTCAAGATGTTCCAGTACAGTGCTTACTCTAGCATCTACCTAACAATGTGGATGATTGCTCTGGTTCATTCTATCCACAACAAAAGGGGAAATTTAACCCAATCAATTACTGCCCAGTCCAACACGATGGTATCAACAAGCAACAGCCATTCATCAATACTCAATTTGCATTTCACCAGAACTGCACAGAATCTTCATGGATCAGATCCTCACTTGCATCTACATTTTTAATCACACAACATCAGATTATAGTCCAATAGGTTTATTTGGAAGCACGAGATTTTGGAGTGCTGCTCCTTCATCAGGTGGCTGTGATTTAAAGATTTACAGTGAGATGTAACTGAAATTATATATTGAAGAATACCTGGATTGTTTGTTAAGTCTCTCATCGCTTAGAATGGGCACATTGATTTCAGTTCTTTCATATGCAAATGCAAGAACTTAAAAGTTACATTCTCAAGTGAACTTTAACAATAGGTGCCATGTTGGCCCAGATAATGTATTGAAGGTGTGAAGTGCCCTGTATGAGACTGTCTGTGCCCCAACGTTCAGACTGATTCCAATCTAAGGGATTTATAGAATCTTACATGGATTCATGCAGTTTTTGAGCAAAATGAAATGTAATTCTCCAAGTATAACTTCACCCCACCCCATTGTGTGTGTGCACAATGTGGGTGCGTGTGTGTGTATGGGGGGGATGAGTGTCAATGAGAGAATCTGTGTGTATGTGTGAGAGTGTAAAGGGTATACGTCTGAGAGGGTGCGTGAGTGTGGGAGTGTATGTGTGAGCATACGAGAAAGAGCTTGTGTATGAGAGAGGGCATGCATGAGCGTGTGCGTTCGTCTCTCTCGCTCTCTGTCGGCTCTCATTACCCATTCATTCTACCAGCCTCACTGTAACTGCAATATGCATTGGCTCCAACACACACTGTTCCAATTCAACAAGGTGACAGCATTTTACTCTTTTCCAACCTCTCCATTTCAGAAAACTGAAGGCAGGGATGCCATGGGAACATTATTCTAATCTTCCTACCGACTCTCATTCTATCCTGTCCCAGGCCTCTGTCATCTTTCTTCTACCACCACTGGGTCAAAATCGTGAGATTCCCTGCTAAACTTTGGGGAGTACCACTACTACGTGGGCATCAACAGTTCAAGGAATCAGCACCACATCAAGGAAATCAGATGGACAAGAAATGCAGATTTGAATTTATAACAATATTCCACAGAAACCGGTTTAAAATAAAACTGTTTCCCCACACAGATGAGGAATGCCTTTTGGCCAATGAGCTTTTCCTGTAATAATGGAGGTTATCAGCGTACATTAAATTCTGTCTGTTTGGAGGTGCACAGAACCAGACATGGGCATCTCCGGGTGTTGAAGGAATCAAGTTTGAATATTCTTGCAGCCCAGTTTTGCGTTTCACTGGATTTGTCCAGTGGTGAACTCTTATATAAATGTTGCTGCAAGCTTTACACCCTGTGTTGATGGAACACAGCAAAAACAGATGCTGTGCATCTTCGTCACTGGGAAGGATTTACAACATTTGATATCGATACATATCTTAAACCCTGAAGTCAGTCTCAACCAAAAGTCAGAGGACTCAAAAAAAAAGCCAGGACACAGCAAGTAATGCCTGGAGCAAAATGCATTTCACTAAGGTAAGAAACTCAAAAACTTTCAACTTGGGAATGTGCTTGACTGAAATAAATTAAACTGCGAGCAAAAGGACTGAAATGGAACTTTGTTTTCTAGTGTGACAGGTAACAATAAGATCTCCTGATGTTAGAAGAAATACAACAAAGGCACAGAGATTAAGTGGTCGCCAACTGGAAGCTATGCATGGTGCAAGGACTTGAAAAAGGCAGTGTCTCAAAGGCTTGTGCTTCTGTTTTAGAACCCCTGGAGGATGAGAGAATTTCCTTCAGATATGGAGAATAAGTTCCATCTGTTACTAGATATTAGTATAATCATACTGCAAACTCTTGTGGCAGAAATCAAGTACTGCAACACTACAGTCTTACAGAATTGTCCAAACAGAAAGAGATTCAGAACTTTTCAGTTAGACATCAATTAATGATTAGTGTTGAGAGTGTGGTGCTGGAAAAGCACAGCAGGTCAGGCAGCATCTGAGAAGTAGGAGAATTAATATTTCAGACATAAGCCCTTCATCAGGAAGCTTATGCCTGAAACATCGATTCTCCTTCCCCTCGGATGCTGCCTGACCTGCTGTGCTTTCCCAGCACCACACTCTTGACTCTGATCTCCAGCAGCTGCAGTCCTCACTTACGCTTAATAAATTAATGACGAGCCATCAGAGGACATTACAAGGACTCTGCCCATACCATTTACAGTATAAGGCTCAACTTTTTGAGTAAATTAAAATGCAGTAATATGTATTTGTTGTTACTGTAATCCTCTTTACATTGCTCAGTGATTTCAGGTTTGAGAACTTCAGCATTGTCATAGATAGGCATAGAGATCAACAGCACAGGAAAAGGCTCTTTGGCCCAACAAGTCTGTACCGATCAAAAACAACCAGCTAATTGAACCATAGCCTTGTGCTGCAAAGGTCTTTGTAAAATGGCTAATAAACAAGGACATTCATTTGTTGTTTTCACAGTAAAGAAGAATGGAAGCATGTAATGTAATCCCCAAAACAGTGGCAAAAATCTTATGCCCCTCCATAATAAAGATGGATATTCATTTATTGAACGATTGTAAATTAAATGAGCCAAATACACATACACAGCATTTCTCGATTAGAGTATTGGCAACAATTTTGCACCAAAAATCTTTGATTTCCAGCTGTGTATGTCCACAAAGAGCAGGTCCTACAACTTGGATTCAAATGACTTGTTCAGTTCCCAGCAGTCCAATGGTCCTAAGTATTCACTTTCACCCAAGACAACAGATTCCATAAAGTTATATTCAGAACCACTGTCCTTCACTGTGATATGCTAGGAAGAATAAAGGATAACTTTATAATACAGTGGAGCCTTCTTATAATCATACCAAATTTGCAGATGCTGGATTGAGAAGTGCTTGATTCTATGTTAAAACTGGTATGCCCCAAAAGGTGTATAATCTCAAAATCTGCTATTGGAGAGTTCTCAGTAACACCTTCCTGGGTGCAAGCAAAATCTCTCAGCCTTCGGGAGGTTCCATATTAATAATCAGTTTGAAAGGCTGCATAAGTCATTTAACTGTACCTAACCCTACGGACAGGATGGCAGTTTTGCCCCAGTTATGACTGAGAGATACAATGGGAAGAGCAGAAACACGACTATTTTGTTTGCAAATAGACTGCCACAATAGCACTGCCCATCTATGGTGGCATGTTTATGTATGTGCTAAGCCTGTGGCTTTTCTCAAACTAATTCAGTTTAGCTTTACTTTGTGAACAATGCTTAAGTAATGAAGAATGATACAGTGCTTCTCCTCTTTCCCAACGAGCTCCCCAGCAAGTCAGGATTCAGTGAGTCAGAGGTTGGGAGAAATCCTGAGTCACAACAAAGCTTTCCTGACAGGGAAACTGTCCTATAGTGATAGATGATGAGACAACTTTGACAGGCTGAGCTTTACATTGGCCTTCCATTTAGACAGGAAGCACTCTTGTTTTTCAGAAACATTGCAGAAACTGTCTGAGAATTGCGTCATTGTACCATGAAGGTTTGGAGCAACTTTTCACCTATTGACTGAAGGATAGTTGCCAAAGGTCGTGTGCCAGCCCACCCATCCATATCCAAGGCAAGAATTACTGCAGCGCTTTTGATTTTTCCAAAGAGTCACAGTGGTTGATTTCAATTTCACTTGTAACTAACTGTGCAGACCTTTGACGAACAACCCAGCTTCGTGGGCATAATGACAGTGTTTTTCTCACTGTAAAACATACATGACAATAAAATAAAACTTTTAAAAATGCCATTTTGGCAAGAGGGATCTGTCCAGGTAAACCGGTTAACAATGCATCTGTGCTTGGTGTCATAGCCCAAAAACTTGGCATAATAGTATTAGGCGATGGATTTTACATGTCAAGTAAGAAGGTCACCACCAGAGATATCCCGTCAGCTCACAGTACAATCTGCCAACATCATGGTGAATAGATTTGGGTAACTTCAGTATGCTTGCCCAGGCATAACCAGAATGCTCATGAAAGAGGGCATGAGAAACCCATTAAGTTAGTGGTTGTAGTCTACGCGCAATCTGGACAAAACAATTCTACCTCCAGTGTCACAGCAGCTTAACATGAACAAACAGAGGTTTTGAGTGATCTGCATCTGAAGACCTTTGTAAATTCTTAGCTCTGGTCAAGATGGCCTGTCTTCCAGCATTGCCTCCTCCTCTTCAGGTGAATCCTGGGCCTTGGTGCCTATGCACTAAAAGAAGAACCCACAGATTCCTTTGCGAGAGAAACTTGAAATTACCCTCAGGTAGGAGAGATAGTGGCCAAACTTAATTCACTAGGATGCAAATGGGTTTGTTGAGGGATTCATATCAGTCATGTGTATTGCTCCCCAGTATTTAACCTTTCCACCCCAACTATCCACCCGATCCATGTCTCTCATCATTTTACATAGTTGGCTCTGCTATAATGCATGTTTGTTCAACGCAAATTAGCTTGAGCGCGTTTGAAGAATTTAAACCCATTAATGCCGATTTCTCTCCACTGATGCTGCAAGGCTGGCTGAGCTTTTCCAGCAAATTCTATTTTTGTCTCTGATTTACAGCGTCTGCAGTTCTTTCAGTTTTTAAATGTTTCCTCATCTTAGTCCTATCCTACACCCAGAGGCTGTTAGCCCTGGTACTACATTACCCCCAACCAGGGGAAACCTCCTTCTGTGCATCCAGTCTGTCCAGCTGTTAGAATTTTATACCTTTCAAGCATATCCTTTCTTCTCCTTTTAGCTCTCATGACTATAGGGCTGGTCGAACTAATCTCTCTTGACAAAGCAGCTGTCCTCCCCACTATCAGCCTGGTGAACCTCTGCTGCAATCTCGGGTAATAATATACTTCCTTAGGCAGGAAGCCAAAACTGCAGGCAATAACCCAGGTGTGGTCTCACCAAGACCCTGTATGACACCCCTTCATCTGAATTCAAACTTAGAGTGAGAGCACAGTGAGGCCAATGGGAAGATCAATGTGAGGTAGTAGCACAGAGCGAGAGCACAGTGAGGCCAATGGGAAGATCAATGTGAGGTAGCAGCACAGAGCGAGAGCACAGTGAGGCCAATGGGAAGATCAATGTGAGGTAGCAGCACAGAGCGAGAGCACAGTGAGGCCAATGGGAAGATCAATGTGAGGTAGCAGCACAGAGTGAGAGCACAGTGAGGCCAATGGGAAGATCAATGTGAGGTAGCAGCACAGAGCGAGAGCACAGTGAGGCCAATGGGAAGATCAATGTGAGTTAGTAGCACAGAGCGAGAGCACAGTGAGGCCAATGGGAAGATCAATGTGAGGTAGTAGCACAGAGCGAGAGCATAGTGAGGCCAGTGGGAAGATCAATGTGAGGTAGCAGCACAGAGCGAGAGCACAGTGAGACCAATGGGAAGATCAATGTGAGGTAGCAGCACAGAGCGAGAGCACAGTGAGACCAATGGGAACATCAATGTGAGATAGTAGCACAGAGTGAGAGCACAGTGAGGCCAATGGGAACATCAATGTGAGGTAGTAGCACAGAGTGAGAGCACAGTGAGGCCAATGGGAACATCAATGTGAGGTAGTAGCACAGAGTGAGAGCACAGTGAGGCCAATGGGAACATCAATGTGAGGTAGTAGCACAGAGCGAGAGCACAGTGAGACCAATGGGAACATCAATGTGAGATAGTAGCACAGAGTGAGAGCACAGTGAGGCCAATGGGAACATCAATGTGAGGTAGTAGCACAGAGTGAGAGCACAGTGAGGCCAATGGGAACATCAATGTGAGGTAGTAGCACAGAGTGAGAGCACAGTGAGGCCAATGGGAACATCAATGTGAGGTAGTAGCACAGAGTGAGAGCACAGTGAGGCCAATGGGAACATCAATGTGAGGTAGTAGCACAGAGTGAGAGCACAGTGAGGCCAATGGGAACATCAATGTGAGGTAGTAGCACAGAGCGAGAGCACAGTGAGACCAATGGGAACATCAATGTGAGATAGTAGCACAGAGTGAGAGCACAGTGAGGCCAATGGGAACATCAATGTGAGGTAGTAGCACAGAGTGAGAGCACAGTGAGGCCAATGGGAACATCAATGTGAGGTAGTAGCACAGAGTGAGAGCACAGTGAGGCCAATGGGAACATCAATGTGAGGTAGTAGCACAGAGTGAGAGCACAGTGAGGCCAATGGGAACATCAATGTGAGGTAGTAGCACAGAGTGAGAGCACAGTGAGGCCAATGGGAACATCAATGTGAGGTAGTAGCACAGAGCGAGAGCACAGTGAGACCAATGGGAACATCAATGTGAGATAGTAGCACAGAGTGAGAGCACAGTGAGGCCAATGGGAACATCAATGTGAGGTAGTAGCACAGAGTGAGAGCACAGTGAGGCCAATGGGAACATCAATGTGAGGTAGTAGCACAGAGTGAGAGCACAGTGAGGCCAATGGGAACATCAATGTGAGGTAGTAGCACAGAGTGAGAGCACAGTGAGGCCAATGGGAACATCAATGTGAGGTAGTAGCACAGAGTGAGAGCACAGTGAGGCCAATGGGAACATCAATGTGAGGTAGTAGCACAGAGCGAGAGCACAGTGAGACCAATGGGAACATCAATGTGAGATAGTAGCACAGAGTGAGAGCACAGTGAGGCCAATGGGAACATCAATGTGAGGTAGTAGCACAGAGCGAGAGCACAGTGAGGCCAATGGGAAGATCAATGTGAGGTAGTAGCACAGAGTGAGAGCACAGTGAGGCCAATGGGAACATCAATGTGAGGTAGTAACACAGAGTGAGAGCACAGTGAGGCCAATGGGAACATCAATGTGAGGTAGTAGCACAGAGCGAGAGCACAGTGAGGCCAATGGGAAGATCAATGTGAGGAAGTAGCACAGAGTGAGAGCACAGTGAGGCCAATGGGAACATCAATGTGAGGTAGTAGCACAGAGCGAGAGCACAGTGAGGCCAATGGGAAAATCAATGTGAGGTAGCGGCACAGAGTGAGAGCACAGTGAGACCAATGGGAAGATCAATGTGAGGTAGTAGCACAGAGCGAGAGCACAGTGAGGCCAATGGGAAGATCAATGTGAGGTAGCAGCACAGAGTGAGAACGCAGTGAGACCAACGGGAAGGTAAAAGACTTGTAGCAGTACAGAGTTAGAGCAGAGAGAGCCCAGTGGGATGATTGAAAATAAAGGCAGGAGCTCAGGCATGGCAAGGGGCAGTACAGTGCTAGGACCTCGGGGTTTTGGATATTGAATTAGAGTAACATTTCAAACTTTTCCAGTGATAACAAACTGAAAGCTATTGCAGATAGTGATACTCATGGACAGCAACAATACATAGTCTCGCAGAATGGCCAGACAACCGAAAGCTGAATTTTCAGCCAGAGAAGTGAAAGGTGATGCATTTTGGCAGAAGTGGTAAGGAGAGGCAATATAGACTTTTAATGGCAAAGTTCTCAAGTGCATGTGCAGGGGTAGAGCGACCTGTTGGAACTTAGTTTCCCTTAGTAACTGAATTTTCTTTGTATTTACTGAATAGCATGAAACTTCATATCACAGCTTTTTTAGTATTAATTAAGGTTTCAAATGTCTAGCACAGGAAAACAAAAGGGGAGAATCATGAGCTGCACTGAGACTATGATGCCCCATTAAGCTAGTCTCAAACATTGATCTGATGCCAAGTGTACCCTAATATCAGTGTGTTATTTATGAAAAGAAGTCGTATTTGTTCGTAGAAAGAAAGGTAAACTAACCCTCAGATGAAAGTAGGCAAGGGGACAATGTTCATTCCTGATGTCATGAGTAGCTGCCTGCCGTAACTGGCCAAAAGGATTCAGAAAACTGATCAACCCACCCCTGGACATCAGATATTTCAATACATGCCTAAGGCAGAAGGGAGTTCTCATTGGGTGGCCCTGATAGAGCAGTCCTTATCAGGCAGACCTTGTAGGTAGAAGTCCTTATCAGCTGGTCCCTATAGGGAGCAGTCCTCACTGAGAAGGTCTTATCAGGTGGTCCTCTTAGATAAGAGCCCTTATCGAGCAGTCAGTGTGTGGTGCTCAGAGCTGTCTTCTCCTGTTGTCTTTCTTTTGTTTCAGCTGCAGGAAGAGCAGGAGTGTCGACCAGGTGGCTGACGGGAAGGTGAATCACTGATTAAAAAACTCACCTCCTGAACGGGACTGCTGAGTAAGTGAGGCAATACACAAAGGAACCTCGATTATCTGAATATCGGATTATCCGAAGGGGATCTCAAGGTCCCGATCGAAACATTACGTCAAAGTGTTCTTTCAACCCTGATCGTGTCTTTTGTTTACAGGTACAATGATTAAAAACAAACTCGGCTCACTGCTGCCGAGAACAGTCCTGGTCAGTCCAGGCACAGTCTCCAAATGACTGACCTCTCTCTCTCTCTCTTCCCGCACACTTTCTCTGGAGTTCTACACAGGGGTGTATCTTGAACATGCTTCCCCAGATTATCTCGCCAATATTGTCTTGTATAGGGCAAAGGTGGAACCTGTCAAACAGTTACAGTGTTGGTGTGTCTATGTGCGCACACTATTTGGAGACCTACCCCACAAAGGCAGCAGCAGTCTGACTGTTGGTGTACCATCTGGCTTCCTAGGGTTGGGAGGAGAGGGGGTGGGGGGGCAGGGGGCGGAGCTCACGCACTGTGTGCTGCTGCCTTGTCTCCTGAACGGGGAGCACACTTTACAGAAAACTCCGAGCCCCAAAGAAAATGAATTAACCAAATAATCAATTATCCGAACAAAACAGCGTCCGCCCATCTCGTTCAGGTAATCGAGGTTCTTCTGTATTTGGATGGTTGCGTTACTCAAAACGCTGCTGAGGTAGTGTCTCCCACCCAATCTCCTCCTCTAACCATAAACAAGTCCTGTGCATCAGATTGGGAAGGTAACTAGTTTTTTAAAAAATTCTTTATTTTTCTATGGTCTCTTTGGGTATTTAGAATAACAGTTCGGGCAGTTGAATGTTACTCCTGTAGGCTGTGGGAGGTAAGAGTCACCACTAAGGTCCCTGCTGACTTTGTCTGCGGGAAGTGCACACAACTCCTGCTCCTCCAAATCCACGTTAACGAACTGGAGCTGAATGAACTTCAGATCATTCGGGAGGCAGAGGGGGCTATTGAGAGGAGTTACAGGGAAGTAGTCACAGCTCAGGTACAAGAAAAAGGCAAATGGGTTACCGTCAGGGGATGGAAAGGGAACCGACAAGCAGTGCAGGGATCCCCTGTGGCCATTCCCCTCAATAACAAGTAAATTGTTTTGGATACTGTTGGGGTGGGGGGGGGTTTGGAAATGACTTACCAGGGGTAAGCCATGGGTACAGGTCTCTCACGCAGAGTCTGTCCCTGTTGCTCAGAAAGGAAGGGGGGAGAACAGCAGAACATTCATCATTGGGGACTCCATAGTTAGGGGGACAGATAGGAGGTTCTGTGGGAACGAAAGAGACTCACAGTTGGTGTGTTGTCTCCCAGGTGCCAGGATTTGTGATTTCTCGGATCGTGTTTTTGGGATCCTTGACGAGGAGGGGGATCAGCCCCAAGTTGTGGTCCACATAGGCACGAATGACACAGGTAGGGAAAGGGATGGGTATTTAAGGCAGAAATTTAGGGAGATAGGGTGGAAGCTTAAAACTAGAACAAACGGAGTTGTTATCTCTGGCTTGTAGCCCATACCACGCTAATGAGGCAAGGAATAGGGAGAGAGAGGAGTTAAACTTGTGTCTACAGGGATGGTGCAGGAGGGAGGGTTTCGAATGCCTGGATAATTGGGGCTCATTCTGGGGTAGGTGGGACCTCTATAAACAGGATGGTTTACACCTGAACCAGAGGGGTACCAATATCCTGGGGGGGGCAAATTTGCTAATGCTCTTGAGTAGGGTTTAAACTAATTCAGCAGGGGGATGGGAACCTAAATTGTAGTTCCAGTGTCCAGGAATAAGGTGGGTGAACCTGCAGCATGGGTTGGTACCTGGGACTTCGATGTTGTGGCCATTTTTGCAGGTTCCAGGATTTAGATGTTTCAGTAAGAACAGAAAAGATGGTAAAAGTGGGGGGAGGTGTGGCATTGGTAGTCAAGGACAGTATTACGGTGACAGAAAGGATGTTTGAGGACTCATCTACTGAGGTAGTATGGGCTGAGGTTAGAAACGGGAAAGGAAAGGTCACCCTTTTGTGAGTTTTCTATAGGCCTCCGAATAGTTCCAGAGATGAAGGGGAAAGGATAGCAAAGATAATTCTGAATAGGAGCGAGAGTGACAGGGTTATTGTTATGGGGGACATAACTTTCCAAATATAGACTAGAAATACTATAGTTCACGTACTTTAGATGGGTCAGTCTTTGTCCGATGTGTGCAGGAGGGTTTCCTGACACAGTATGTAGACAGGCCAACAAGGGGTGAGGCCACATTGGACTTGGTACTGGGTAATGAACCTGGCCAGGTGTTAGATTTGGAGGTAGATGAGCACTTTGGTGATAGTGACCACAATTCGGTTATGTTTACTTTAGCGACAGAAAGGAATAGGTATATACCGCAGGGTAAGAGTTATAGCTGGGGGAAAAGGCAATTATGATGTAATTAGGCAAGATTTAGGATGCATAGGATGGTGAAGGAAACTGCAGGGGATGGGCATAATTGAAATGTGGAGCTTATTCAAGGAACATCTACGGTGTGTCCTTGATAAGTATGTACTTGTCAGGCAGGGAGGAAGTGATCGAGGGAGGGAGCCGTGGTTTACTAAAGAAGTTGAATCTCTTGTCAAGAGGAAGAAGAAGGCGTGTTAGGATGAGACATGAAGGCTTAGTTAGGGCGCTTGAGAGTTACAAGTTAGCCAGGAAAGACCTAGAGAGAGAGAGCTAAGAAGAGCCAGGAGGGGACATGTGAAGTTGTTGGCAGATGGGTGCAAGGAAAACCCTAAAGCTTTCTATAGGTATATCAGGAATAAAAGAATGACGAGAGAAAGATTAGGGCCAATCAAGGATAATAGTGGGAAGTTGTGCGTGGAGTCCAAGGAGATAGGGGAAGTGCTAAATGAATATTTTTCGTTCGTATTTACACTGGAAAAAGACAATGTCGAGGAGAATACTGAGATACAGGCTATTAGACTAGATGGGATTGAGGTTCACAAGGAGGTAGTGTTAGCAATTCTGAAAAGTGTGAAAACAGATAAGTCCCCTGGACTGGATGGGATTTATCCCAGGATTCTCGGAGAAGCCAGGGAGGAAATTGCAAAGCCTTTGGCTTTGATCTTTATGTTGTCATTGACTACAGGAATAATGCAGGAAGGCTGGAGGATAGCAAATGTTGTCCCCTTGTTCAAGAAAGGGAGTAGAGACAGCCCTGGGAATTATAGACCAGTGAGCCTTACTTCAGTTGTGGGTAAAGTGTTGGAAAAGGTTATAAGAGATTCGATTTATAATCATCTCGAAAGGAATAATTTAATAAGGGATAGTCAACACAGTTTTGTGAAGGATTGAAATCTTTGAGATGCTGACCAAACAGGTGGATGAGGGTAAAGCGGTTGATGTGGTGTATATGGATTTCAGTAAGGCGTTTGATAAGGTTCCCCACAGTAGGCTATTGCACAAAATAGGCATGGGATTGAGGGTGATTTAGCGGTTTGGGTCAGAAATTGGCTAGCTGAAAGAAGATAGAGGGTGGTGGTTGATGGGAAATGTTCATCCTGGAGTTCAGTTACTAGTGGTGTACCGCAAGGATCTGTTTTGGGGCCCACTGCTGTTTGTCATTTTTATAAATGACCTGGAAGGGTCCAGGGCGCAAATTTGCAGATGACACGAAGGTCAGTGGAATTGTGGACAGTGCCAAAAAATGTTGCAGGTTACAGAGGGACATAGATTAGCTGCAGAGCTGGGCTGAGGAGAGGTGGCAAAGGGAGGTTAATGCGGAAAAGTGTGAGGTGATTCACTTTGGAAGGAGCAACAGGAATAGAGAGTGCTGGCTAATGTTAAGGTTCTTGGTAGTGTGGATGAGCATAGAGATCTCGGTGTGCATGTACATAGATACCTGAAAGTTGCCACTCATGTTGATAGGGTTGTTAAGAAGGCATATGGTGTGTTAGCTATTATTGGTAGAGGGATTGAGTTTCGGAGCCATGAGGTCATACTGCAGCTGTACAAAACTCTGGTGTAGCCACACTTGGAGTATTGTGTACAGTTCTGGTCACCGCATTATAGGAAGGATGTGGAAGCTTTGGAAAGGTTTCAGAGGAAATCTACTAGGATTCTACCTGGTGTGGAGGGAAGGGCTTATGAGGAAAGGCCAAAGGACTTGAGGCTGTTTTCGTTAGAGAGAAAAGGGTCGAGAGGTGAATTAATTGAGATATAAAGGGTAATCAGGGGATTAGATAGGGTGGACAGTGAGAGCCTTTTTCCTTCGATGGCAAGGGCTAGCAAGCGGGGACATAGCTTTAAATTGAGGGGTGATAGATATAGGACAGATGTCAGAGATAGTTTCTTTACTCAAGAGATAGTAGGAGCGTGGAATGCACTGCCTGCAACAGCAGTAGACTCGCCAACTTTAAGGGCATTTAAATGGCCAATGGATAAACACATGGATGATAATGGAATAGTGTAGGATAGTTGGGCTTCAGATTGGTTCCACAGGTCAGTGCAACATCGAGGGCTGAAGGGCCTGTACTGCGCTGTAATGTTCTATGTTCTAAGATGGACCAGGAGGAGGAAGAGGAGGAGGAAGACCAGCGAAGAGTTCCATGACGTCTCAGCTAGAGAGGGGATGCTGCCTCCACAACTTTAACACAACTAAACAGCCTGTTTTGCCCTTTGGTAGCAGTGAACTGTTCCCAAGTGTCACAGTTATATGCTTTATTTCCTTCATTAACTAATCTAAACTGCCATTTCTTAACAAAGTCATTAAACTATCAGAGAATTGCTACAAATTGTTGACTGTCTACATTGGGTAACTGCGAATGCAAACCTCCTAAAATCAACAAGTACAATCTTTGAAGATGGCAGCCCATATGGAGAAAGTGATTAGAAAAACAGATGGGACTTTGGGCTTTGTAATTGCTCTCACTTATGATGAACACCTTCAAAGTCCAGCAGCATCATCTTTCTTGGAAAGGACAGATGCAAAGTACTCACGTAGCCTCTCAACCATGCCATCTGTGTTCATGAGGAGATCCTTTTTGGTCAATACTGGCTCCATGCCTTCAGATTGCTTTCTGTTTTAGCTGCTAGTTTCTTTTCATACTTCTTTGTTGCATCTTCTTTACATTTTCACCTGCTTGTTCTATTTTCAGCCTAGTTCTCACTCAATCATGTGCATCCTTTTTGTGCTACATCCTATTCTCCTTCTTTAATTTCATTTCATTTCATCCAGGAAGCTCTAGTGTTGGTTGCCCTACCTTTCCTCCTTGTGGGAATGCACTCTGACCGTCAGAACATTTCTCACTTACAAGTTTTGCTAGTCAGTTTTTGATTCCATTTTTCACAATGCTCCTCCTCCAACGTTTATTATCCTTTTCCATAGCCAACCTCAACCTTGTTTCAGTGTGATAATGGCTCACTCAACGTCTCGTAATACTGATATATGGCTCACCTCAATTCCCAAAAACAGGTCCTGAAAAGATTCCATCAAAAAGGTATAGACTGAGAAAATTCTTTCGGACACTTTTTGAGAAAACACTCATCCCTCTCTGTCCATAATATTAAAATATCTGAATTCCCAAACTTTAAAACTCTGTAGTTTTTAGTGTGTCTGTGTAATTTCCTTACAGAATACATGCAGTGAAATACACCCAGTTGTGTAATAATACCTCTTTTCGTTCTTAACTCTAAGCAAATAGATTCCTCCAAGACATCCTCACTCTTTCCCTAAAACTGTAATATTCTTCTTAATACTGCTACTCCTCTTTCCTATCTTTCCAGAGCCCCTTGCCTCCAGGAATATTTGATATCCAGTCCTGCTCTTGAGCTAGGTTTCACTTACTGCAACATTAATTTCTCACATGGCTATTTGCACCAGCAGCTCATTACCTTTATTTACCATATGTTACGCATTTCTATGAATTCACTGTATATCTAAATCAGAATTCACTGCTTTACCTTTTAGTCTGATCCCGCCTAACACCTGATTTCCTTTTTTTACTTGGACCTCTCTCTCCCAAACCTTTGTGAATCTTATTTGTCCTTCCTAATGCTATATTGTGGTTCCCATTCTGCCAAATTAGTTTGAATGCTTTTGGACAGAACGAGCAAACTATTCCACAAGGACAGGCGAAATACAACCAACCTAGTCTGCTTAGATCTCACAGTCCCAGGTCTCAATGTGCCACAGATCTAAACCCTAATGGGAAAAAAAGATGTCAAGTACCTCCTTAGTGTAGTACTGGACAGTAGGCCTCAGGGTAAAGTCCAACACTGTGCAGAGTTTCTGAGTTCAGTACCAGGTGCTACATTGTGTCGAGACAGTGGGCTAAAGGTGTGACAATAAAAAAGGCTCAGCCTTAGCTGATCACTATAAAATGACTTATGGTGGAAAGTACGTGCTTGGCAATAGTGGGCGAGGACAATATCAATCTGGTCTGCTTCATCATTGTTGCTGCATTCCAACCCAGCCATGGTAACATAGCCTGCAAATACATGATCAAGCTTTCCCATGCACTAAGTGTCTGCAGTTGCTTATGAGACCATACAGGAGCACAGGTATTGGAAAAGAAAATAGGAAAAAAGAGAAATACACCAAAACTGATCCAATTTATGCATTCAGACTTCCTATAATAGGGCAAATCCATACAAACGCTTTTTCTTAAATTTTTGCTCATGTTATGAAAGTGGCTTCACTGAAAGTTGTACTGTTGTCTTCGCAAAATATTTTGATTCCTAAATGAAACAACAGAAGTGTGCGTATGGAGATGATCAGCTGTCATTGTTGTGTCAAGTAAAACTTGTGACCAAAAATGAAAAGCTGCCATCAGCAGTGACTGTGAAGAGATTTGAACAGATCTTTTCACTTGACTGATTAAGGCACCCCAATACCAAGAGAACGTGGAACTGAAATCAAGCAGCTCAAAACAACATACAGGCAAGGTCACAGATTTGAATCCATTTTGGCACATTGAGTGGGGGGGGGGTGCGAAAATGACCAAAAAGAAGTAAACTTCTGCTAACTATTGGACATTTCCTTGGATCATGTACAGAAACTGTTTTTGCTCTTGGAACACTTGGTTATATAGAGACAGTAAAAGGATTTGGATTAAATATGATAATAAGCAAACTCCACTGTACTAAATGTCTTACAATGTTCCAATTCACAATTCATACCTAACTCAGCACCAACACAGCTAAATAAATCAAGTGCAATTTGAAGGGGAGAGACCGTGAATGCTGACTCACCTGTGTTATCATGTGATTGGTCATTGGTTGTTGTGGAGGTGTGGGTGGCAGTTGCTGCTGTTGTGCAGAATTCGACAGGACGGTCCTCCCAGGTTGCTGTGCAGAGGCTTGCACGTAACTTGATGACGTTAACTCAGGAGTCCCGAGAGGCAAGCCTAGAGCAGGAGTAACCAATTCTTACAACATAGAACGAGTGACCGTACGAAGCTCTACTTGACAGCTGTACAAACATATGCACAATGCCAAAACAAGCAAAATTTACTTAATTACATTGTTCAATTCTTGCAGGTCACACAAGCTCAGTTCATACCATAACTATATATAAAAAAAATGCAGACTTTGTGTTTGACACAAATATTCTAACAGAGGATTTCAAAAAGCGATCATGATATAATGGAAATAGATCAATCGCTAAAAGACTAAAAATTCAGCTTCTCAAAAATTTGGAGCGGATTTCAACTTTTTCTCAATTTATTCTGTTCCCTCTGTGTAAAATATAAATTATGTTCAGGGATTCAGACAATGAGATTGCACAACTTGTGCCTCAGTTCAACATCTGAACAAACATTTGCTGACAAGCAGATGGACACAAGCGGTAGGAAATCCCACAAGAAATTGAGACTGAAAAGGAAACAAGAGTTGTGGCAGGAATTTTGTTTCAACCCTGAAATAAAGACTATAAAACAAACATGTCTTATACTTTTGCCTCTTTGTGAGGAAATTGCTCACATCTTGCAAGTTGCAGTCCAGAATGGAAAGGGCTCCAGTGACATAGGTGATGGGATCAGTAGTTGCTACTTTGTTCTTTTAGAACATAGCGCCCTTTTAGTGCACAAACAAGTTGTCAGAGCTGAGAGTACAGTTACTTAGCATCCCGAAATATCAGGTCACTGGTTTTATGGGTGCCAGGATGAAGTGTGAAATGAGCATCGCCAAATATTGAACAATCCAGATGTGTCAATACAGTATGAAAGGAGTGACAGCATGAAAGGCTGCAATCCAAGAGTGAGGCAACTTATTTCAGCAGGGTCACAGTGCAGAGTTTATTCCTATGTTTCCTCATGACAAGTTATCAATTTTAGGTACCTTTAGCAGATATCACAGGAAAGATGAATACCACTCCACAAGGATGGAAAGTAAATGTTAGAAATGCTCAGCAGGTCAGGCAGCAGAGAAACACCACAAACATTTCAGGCCGGTGACTGATGACGTGGTAGGCTACTTAAAACGGAGACGAGGGGCAACTTCTTCACTCAGCACGTGGAAAATTCTCTATCCCAGAGGATTGTGGAAGCTCAGTCATTGAGCAGGTTTAAAAAAGAAACCAATAGATATCTGGAGACAAACTACATCAAGGAATTATGGGGATAGCATGGAAAAGTGGTGCTGTCGTAAATGATCAGCTCCGATCTAACTGAATGGAAAAGCAGGCTTAAGGGACTAAATGGTCTAGTCCTGTTCCTATCTTCTTGACATTAACTCTGTTTCTCTCACCATGGATACTGCCTGACCTGCTGAGCATTTCCAGCATCTGGAGTGTTTTGCTTTGGGGAAGAAAATGGGATGGCTGCTTCTGTGTTTGAACACAACTTGTAGCAGTGAGAATCAAATCACTTGGGCAGCAATGGCACGTCATGGCCTTCAAAAACGGAAAACTGAGGTGAAAAGAAACGTTCCTTCAGCCTCAGCAAGAAGAGAATTGAAACCAAATGATTATTTATGAAAGAGCAAGACAGAAAACAACTCCGAAATGAATCCGCAATATGCGCACCTGTTTTGGAGACCCTGTTTCCACTCTTACTACTGCCAATGCTATCCCCTCGAGTCAGGATGGAGATTCCACTGAAGCTGCTTGCTTTAGTTACAGGCGGCTTCAGACTGCGGTTGGAGCTGTCAGAGTCCGTGCTGCTCCACGGCCGAGGCTCGGAGGACTTCAGTTCATTCTCAGTGCTGCTTTGACGACTGCTAGAAGCTCTGCTTAGGCACTCTCGGTTTCCTCTGCAACAATGGAGACATGAATCAATGACCCGCTAAAAAGACCTCATGGCAGCAAAATACTACGATTTCTGCATTATTCCATGGGGATTCATCTTTGTTTCAATGCAAGTGTTTCTCGCTTTAACAGAATTATAAGCCTTTTGTTTCTTGTACACTTGAAACATCAAAAAGCCTATCAAGTATTGCACAAACTTTGCCACAATGATATGGTTGGTGCTGCTTTTCAAGTCTTCATGCCCAGTATTTTCACAAATGCAACAAACAAACAAAAATATCAGCACATCAAACACAAAAAGTGCTTCTTTAGATCCATCTATCTATTCTAGGAAAACTCCAGAGAAGGAGCTGAATCCAAGAAGTGACGGGGATTTGGAAACAGGCAACATTGTGTAAATCTAGCATCTCATTGCCCTACATAGCATATACTGTCAATAAAAATATATTGCCTCACTTTAAAACCAACCTGTCATAATAAATTGTAAATACTGCTACAAATATGAATACTTGGTAAAGGGGCTAACAGCTCAAAAGTGCAAAATTGTCAATGCACGTATTCAATAGAAGCATTTATGTAGCACCTTTAACACTGTAAAACATCCTTAGGCATCTTATAGGAGCACGATCAAATAAAATTTGTCATCAGCTAAATAAAGAGATATTAAGACCAAACTGTCAGTCAATTGGTAGGATATAAGAAGCTTTGTAAAGGAGAAGTTCAGGCAGGGAATTTAGAACTTAGAACCTTGATGGGTGAAAGCACGGCTGACATTGATGGAGTAATTAAAATTCGGGATGCACAAAAAGCCAGAATAGATAATGGCACAGGGTTGTAGGGCTAGAGGAGATTAAAGATAGGAAAGAACGACACCATGGATAGTTCAGAAAACACGTATGAGAATTTTAAAATCAAGGCACTGCTTATTTAGGAAGCAACAAAGCAGTAATAGGTGAATGGAATTTGACAGGGATGGAGCTGGTGACATTAGAACAAAGTCTGTGGAAGCCTCCCAATATTTAATTGGACAAAATTTCTGCTCATCCTTTACTGGATGTCAGATAAACAGTGACAATTTAAAGGAAATGGAGGAATCAAGGGAGGTGTTGGAGAGGTAGAGTTGGGCATTATCAGAATACACGTGGAAACTAATTGAGCTTTTAGGTGATGTTGCAGATTAGAAATCGGAAGGGGTCCAAGGATTGAACCTTGGTGGACAACAGAAGTAACAGCACACGAGTGGGAAGAGGAGACGATGCAGGTGATCCTCTGGCTTCGACTTGATAGCTAAGAACGGAGTCTAGTGTTAACTCAGTTGGGCAAAAATGGACAGGGACCTGAGATAGTGTGGTCAATTGTATCAACAGCTGTAGTAAGATGAGAAGGACAAGGAGAGAAGGACAAGGAGAGATAGTTAATGTTTGTCACAGATAATGTTAAGACATTTACAAAGCCTCAAACTATTAATATGCTTACAGCCATACTTTTCTTCAATGCTGATCAAATACAATATTGCCACAACATAAAGCTAGCAGAGTGAATTTAAACGGATACAATAAGTTGCCGTAGGTAAACCCATAAATTAATTCAATTATATGCAAACAGCTGCAACATGACCTCCCAACTCCTACATTCAATGCTCTGACCAACAAGCCACTATAGTAGCCTACTTCTCACAGACTGACTAAAACACACTGCAATCATTAAAAAAAAATTCACTCAACTATGGCTGATCTCAACATAATTCTGACTTCCTATAAAATTTATATTTGCCACTTATGTGCAATACAAGATACCAAGGAGGAGAGGAAAAATAAACTATCAAGAATGTATTGGAGTCAGTTTGAGGTAAGTTATTACAACCAGATAAAGGGATCTCTTGACTACCCTCATAGACAACCTGGAACCCTCAACAAGAACACCAGAGTACAAAAGGGCACTTTCTTTCCTGATATAGTTAATTATTCAACACAAAAAAATCATCACTGTGATTTATAGATTTATAGGGATGTACAGCATGGAAACAGACCCTTCGGTCCAACTCGTCCATGCTGACCAGATATCCCAACCTAATCTAGTTCCATTTGCCGGCACCCGGCCCATATCCCTCCAAACCCTTCCTATTCGTATATCCATCCAGATGCCTTTTAAATGTTGCAATTATACCAGCCTCCACCACATCCTCTGGCAACTCATTCCACACACACACCACCCTCTGTGTGAAAAAGTTGCCCTTAGGTCCCTTTGAAATTTTTCCCCTCTCACCCTAAACCTATGCCCTCTAGTTCTGGACTCTCCGACCCCAGGGAAAAGACTTTGTCTGTTTATCCTATCCATGCCCCTCATGATTTTATCAACCTCTATAAGGTCACCCCTCAGCCTCCGACACTCCAGGGAAAACAGCCCCAGCCTGTTCAGCTTCTCCCTGTAGCTCAAATTTTCCAACCCTGGCAAATTCCTTGTAAATCTTTTCTGAACCCTTTCAAGTTTCACAAAATCCTTCCAATTGAAAGGAGACCAGAATTGCACGCAATATTCCAACAGTGGCCTAACCAATGTCCTGTACAGCTGCAACATGACCTCCCAACTCCTACACTCAATGCTCTGACCAATAAAGGAAAGCACACCAAACACCTTCTTCACTAACCTATCTACGTGCGACTCCACTTTCAACAAACTATGAACCTGCACTCCAAGGTCTCTTTTTTTTCAGCAATACTCCCTCGGACCTTACCATCAAATGTATAGGTCCTGCTAAGATTTGCTTTCCCAAAATGCAGCACCCCACATATATCTAAATTAAACTCCATCGGTCACTTCTCAGCCCATTGATCCATCTGATCAAGATCTCGGTGTATTCTGAGGTAACCTTCTTCGCTGTCCATTACACCTCCAATTTTGGTGTCATCTGCAAACTTACTAACTATACCTCCGATGTTCACATCTAAATCATTTATATAAATGACGAAAAGTACTTAAGTAAAGAAAAACTGGAAATTAATTAACCAGTTTGAAAAAAAAGAATTTGTTCAGCCAGTTTTGGCAGTATAAACTCATGTACTTTCATATAGAGACCAGCAAAGAACAAAACATTGTCAGTGAGAGAAGAGTAGATGGAACAATGACAAACACGTTGCAAAGCCATCCAATGATAAACAAGCATGCACTGGCTCTTTAAGAAGCTAGAGCTCCAAATAAATAATTGAATACCTAAAAAGCTGCCTCCTTTTTTGCAAACTAGAAGAACTGCCTTCTTTGGAGACTCTGTTGATTGTATTAGAAAGATAAATGTATTTCTAAAGGTTTGGGACATTCTTTGAATTAAAAGAATTAAACTACATGCACAAGCACCGCGCACACTGACACTGACCTGCTTTCCATCAGATAGCCATTGTAAGAAGACTGAAAGAGAAAAGAGAATATTTTACAAATCTTAAACATTGAATTACTCAAAAACCTTAAGCTTTCTTTTATGGGCGAAAAACACTCTACACACAGTATGAATCATGGCTCTCCATCACCCAAAGATCATCACTCACATGGTGAGATGGTGATGTTGTAGCAATGTTATTGGACTACTAATCCAGAGGCCCTGGCTAATGCCATCTGGGGGAATTTAAATTGAATTAATTAAAAAAAAACCTTGAACTGAAAGTTAGTCTCAAGTAATGGTGATCATTAGACTATCTTTGATTGATGTAAAAGCCCATCCTTACTTAGTCTGGAATATGTGACTCCAGACCTACAGCAATGGAGCTTACTCGTACCTGCCCTCTGAAGTGACCTAAATTTAAGAGCAGTTAGTGACAGACAACAAATGGTGTTTCTAGTGATACCTGCGATGTATCAATGATTTTTAAAATTATTCACATCAGATATTCTGCAGTTCTACGGCATGCCTTGAAAATGAGCAAAGGTCTCCTGTTGGCCTGGTCAATATTCTTCCCTCAATGAGTGCCACTAAAGGACTGAACTTATTGCTATTTACAGTTTTTCATCATGTGCAAAATGCCTTCCATGTCTGCCTGTAATAACTGTATGACAAGATAATTAATTGGATATGAAGCCCTTTGGGAGACATCAGAATGGTATGCTAAATTACCAAACATGCAAAAGCTTTGCTGGATATATTTTGGATCACCCGACTAATTCAAATTCAAATTGACAAACAAACAGGGAAAATATCTAATTTAAATTCTCATTATTGTAAATGGATTGTTAAAAATAAGGTTCCATACTCTGGTTATCATATAATCGAGATTCATTTTCATTAATTATTACTCTACAGCTTTTCAAAGTAGAATAACCACGTCACAAGTAACTACTATGGGCTTACTTCTCGAGCAAATATGCGATCTCGGACTCGCTGATACTCTTCTTCTCTTTCTTCTATCGATTTGCTCCTTCGGTCATCTCGCAAAGGGACTCTCATCTGTAATAGGGTCGAGTAGAGAAACTTTGAAACTGTCTTGTATGAAAGACTGCTTCCCAACATTTAGCTGTCAGTTCAACAAGCTAAAGAACTGCCAAAGCATAATCTTTCTGAAAAATTCATAGTTAAAAGTAGTCTGCACAAGCTGTGGCCATTAATCTATGGGTACTAAAACTTTATTTACATGGTGTAACTACCTCAATTAAATACAAAACAAAAATGAAATGACATTCATTGCTAGTTGAGCACTCTGAGAGTAATTGAGTGTGTGATTCCCAGTGCTCTATTTGTAGCAAAACCATAAATGACTCTAAATTGCCAACTAATTTCTTCTAAAACGCAGTTTTAATGCTGTGATTGTGTCTTCAGTAAGTTACCCAACGGCTATCCTTAATTTTTCTTCAGTATTCCATATGGTCTCTTTCCAGTTTTCCTCAATCAGTCCTTTTCCATCGTCTAGCTCTTCCACTACTGTCTTGCATCATTCCACTTCTGTCTGTACAATCACAGCCAGTATATCTCCAGTAGTTTTTACTCTCACTCTGCAATGCCCCAAGAACTTATCCTTGGTTCCCCCTTTCTTCATTTATATGGTACCCCTCACGGACATCATCCATAAGGACAAGATCAATTTTTAGTTACACCCTGATAACATCCAGCTCAACAACTGCCCTCAACCCTTTGTGGAGAATCAAATTCCTTCTGTTATTTCACTATCTCCAATCACCTCAGTAAACTTCACTCCATCATCACCCACTCTGTTCCGTTTGTCTAGCTAGCTGCTGAGACCATCTTTGACTGTGTGAGCTTCAAACTCGACATTTTACCCAACACTGACAAAAATCACTTTTCTCCCAGACCTCCTCAACATTATTCATCTCTACCATACTGCCCACAAAAGTTTTATTTGTGCTTTTGTCACCTGTGGACTCAATTAATTCAATATTCTCTCTTCCAATTCCATCCTCCAAAATCTCGATGTTCAAAAGATACATGAGCATTTAACATGTTCTGCAAAGTGTGCTTAAGGCGATTAATGTCAGCTTAAAGTCAACAATACAATAAATGTGTTACTAAAACGCATCTTACTTGAGAGAGAGAGAGAGAGAAAAATTTTAAAATATGTGCTGCAAATACACCAATGGCTGTTTGTAGTACAAGGGCTCATGTTTCAATGGGACCTTTGTCAAATTCTTTGCATTCACAGCATCTTCTTTGTCAATTTTGGATATAATTTTCTTCTTTGCAAAATAATATTGTCGAAAGGTTCTTGAGGTACTGCTCAAGTGGATTCTTAAAACAACTCTGTTGCATGAGATGGTAACTCGCACATGTTTTCCCACCCCATCCATTCCCTCTTATACAAGTCCCCTTACAAAGAAAGTAAGAGAGTTCTCCAAGTATATCCAACACAAGAGAGAATGATGAAACAAACAGGACAGCCATTTCACAAGGATGGAAGCATTTGTTCTTTCTTTTGCTTTACAGTAAATTACCTCCTCACGACACATGAACTCACCTGGTTGTCATCTTTGTCTAGACTCGTGTCGTCTCTTTTCAAGATAAATCTCTTTTGAAAATCCATACTCTTCTCATCTTTTATATGATCTGAAAACCTCTGTTCTGGTCTATGGTGGGATAAAATAAAGACCTTAAAATTATAAACCATCAGGTTTCAGTTAAACACTGAGAAGGTCAACCACAAATTCCCTATCCTTGTTACTCATTCCATTCCCCTCCCTAACCAAACCTGGCTAATTTATCTTACTTGACCTCAAGTCGAATTTTCAACACCATATTAGCTACTGCAGGCTCAACAGTCTGAATGCCATATCCCTGCTCCTAAGTTTCATCACAACTGCTAACCTCCAGCTCCAAAGCATTCCCAGTCTCCACCCTAATTCTTGTCCATACTTTTACTGTATTGAAATTCAGTTATTCACGAGCTCCCTTGTCCAGCCTCCCATCCATTACCGTCTGTAAATTTTACCCATTTCAAAATTATGTTAGCCAACTCCAATTCCACACCAAGTTCCACACAGCCTCTAAAATCTCTCATTTAAATGTTTGTTCTTATGTTTCAATCTCTTCATGACCTTCTGCAGCCTCCTCAAATCCCTATAACCTCCTCAGCAACCCCCAGAGATTGCTGTTTGTCTAACTCAGACCTTCTGTGCACATCAACACCCACTTCTTCATTCCACTGATGGCAGGGGTGTGCACTCACCTGACTAAGACTAGAGCACTCGAATTCCTGCCCAGGTTCCTCTACAACCCTCTCCTTTTTTTATTCCAAAGAGGATTTTAAAATTCCATCTCTTTGTCCAAACCCATAGCCACCTGTTCTAATATCTTCATTGTTCAGTATCCTTGTTTGTATGTGAGAAACAAGTTGCGATTCTAAAACAAGCCGGAGTTAAATATATCCCCATCAACACCAATTATTTTTTTAAAAAGTAAAAATTCACAGAATTGTCATTCAATAATATCCTGAATGGGGAAGAGAGGAGTAATGTCTTCAATATATTGGGAGAAAAGTATCAGTGCATCTCCTTTATTAAGTGGAAAGAATGTTTCCAATTGGAGAAGTCAAAACTAGGGGCCATATATACAAGATAGCGAACAATAAGTGCAATATGGAAATGTATTATAATTAATCATTAATTTATAATTTATTTACTCTGTGGTTAAAATGTGGGACTCATGACTACAGAAAGAGGTTGGACAAATATGTCAGAGGCTTTCAAAAGGAAAGTAGACAAGTATAGACAGGTGGAGAAATTAGACTAGCGGAGTTGCTCTTGTGGAAATCCGGCACAAACGTGATCGACCCAATGGTCTTGCTC
The DNA here is from genome assembly GCF_004010195.1 of Chiloscyllium plagiosum. Taxonomy (NCBI): domain Eukaryota; kingdom Metazoa; phylum Chordata; class Chondrichthyes; order Orectolobiformes; family Hemiscylliidae; genus Chiloscyllium; species Chiloscyllium plagiosum. The sequence continues at coordinate 10,727,289 of NC_057752.1, forward strand.
TGTGCTGTAACCACCTGATGGTTCGACGATTAAGAGGTGCCCGTATTTGCGCAAGTCCGCCAGTAGTAGCACTGAATTTGAAAGAGAGAAGGCAAAATCGGATGCAATGGTGTTACAGTTAAATAAAGATAATTATGAGGGCATGAGAGAGGAACTGACGAAAATAGACTGGAAGCAGAGCCTAGCGGGGAAGACAGGAGAGCAAAAATGGCAAGAGTTTGTGGGTATAATTGAGGACACCGTACAGAGGTTCATCCCCAAGAAAAGAAAGATTATCCGGGGAGGGATTAGACAGCCATGGCTGACGAAGGAAGTCAGGAAATGTATCAAAGAAAAAGAGAGATCCTATAAAGTGGCCAAGAGC
>NC_057752.1:10728864-10807328 GCF_004010195.1 Chiloscyllium plagiosum
TCATTGGAGTTTAGAAGGTTAAGGGGAGATCTAATAGAAACTTATAAGATAATACATGGCTTGGAAAGGGTGGACGCTAGGAAATGTTTCCGTTAGGCGAGGAGACTAGGACCTGTGGACACAGCCTTAGAATTAGAGGGGGTAAATTCGGAACAGAAATGCGGAGACATTTCTTCAGTCAGAGAGTGGTGGGCCTGTGGAATTCATTGCCGCGGAGTGCAGTGGAGGCCGGGACGCTAAATGTCTTCAAGGCAGAGATTGATAAATTCTTGATGTCACAAGGAATTAAGGGCTACGGGGAGAATGCAGGTAAGTGGAGTTGAAATGCCCATCAGCCATGATTGAATGGCAGAGCGGACTTGATGGGTCGAATGGCCTTACTTCCACTCCTATGTCTTATGGTCTTATGAATTGCACAGGTTCCACTGACCCAAAACCTCAGTCCATTATCTATGGTTGGGTCTTTGGAAGGAATGGCATCCTCAACCCTATTATTTGAAACTAAGAGAAAAACTTGGAGGGAATCAACAATACAACCAATAAACACTTAGTTATATTGCTAAAGCATTCCCACATGAAACCTGGCGCAGTGGACACACAGCCTTTGTCTCTGTGATAGACCAACCTTACTCTATACAGAAAGGTGGTTGTAGTACAGCTCTCAAATATTTCATGCGTGGGTTCATGCATACATGATAGTCAGTCTGCTGCCTGAAAAAAGCATACTTTCTTTATTTTTCCCTGTAAAAAGTCACATGCAGCTCCCCAATTTCCAAACATACTTTGTTCTTGCAAAATCAGGATTCCCACATTGTTTTTATCCAGAAATATCCAGTTAGTTTCAGGCACAAATGCGTTTTGCCAACATCTTTTCTGTTCTCATTAAAGGAACTGCAATTCAATCAAAGGAGGGCAGTGGGGCTAACAGAATAGAAAGAAACTAATTTCTTTTCATGCAATGTAGTGCACATTATTACTACATCGGGGGAGGGGGTGGTCTCTATTTGCACAATGCAGTCCTGTCATATTCGTATAGTCATGCTGGACAAAAAAAATGATCTTTTCAGTGCCAACAGTCGACCACAATAAAACTTGTAAAAATGTGAACTGGGCAAGATCAGAGTGCAGCATATGCAACACTCGTAAATGTATCCAAGTGGAAGAAAGGACTCGATCCAAATATGGAATTAATGAATGAGAAATTTTAACCTGCACACAACACAGCTATTCCACCATTCTTCCACCATCCCGAAAATTAAGTGGATTTAATAAAAAGAAAAATCACTATAACCAGCAACTTTGAAACGGACATGCAAACGGTTCATCAGTAATTGGCCAGTAAAGTAAATGCCCACTCTAAATGTGGCCACCATAATAGTTGATGGCCAAATCGCAATGGTGGGAATTTCACTGAGAAACGCATGCAAGAATGGTTTTTAATCACAATATACTTACATTCTTGTATTTACTGTCTTATTAATTATAACAGCTTTTCCAGTTTGGTCAACATTGTGATCCATTCCAAAGTACGCAGCCACCCTGTGTAAGAGCATTCTGTGGTAGGAGGTCATCTGAGGAAATTTCTTGTACTGATTACTGAAAACAACAAAGTTAAATAAAATGTCTTGCACACAAGCTGTAACTACAACGTTTTCATTTTGATGAAGTTGATTTTATAAAAGAGTGAATGAAACAAGAGAGATTAACACTATTTCTTGACTTTGAATGTTTAATCCAGGCTCATCCCTCCAGTGGAGAACAGAAGAGATGTTGCATTGTTGCAGGTATCATTCTGAACCCCATCCTTGTGTCAAGTAAATGTTAAAGATCTGATTGCACTACTAGAAGGGCAGGGAGTTCTCCCAATATTCTGGACAACACCAAAACAGATGAACTGGTAATGTGTGCAGGTCTATACTCTGTTCAAATTAGCTGTCATGTCAGCGACTGCACTTGAGAAATAACTTTTTGGCTCATCAGAGCCTTGGGAAGTGATATGGTGCATTATGAATTTGGGGTTATTTTATTCCAGTGGTCAGCCATATGCTTGCTTATTTACCAAGTCGTACCTTTAACGCTAAGGGAAAATAACATGCTAGCCTACTTATTTTGCTTAGTTTATAGTTTTTACAACTTTACAGGAGAAATTTATGACACCTTCATTTACTCAAAATTCTGAAGCAGGAGAAAATCATAGCCATAGGAAGTAATAGCAAGTAAGTTCACAAGAGCAAAACATCAAAATCCCTGATTGAAATCAATAACCGAATAAACTAATTTATGCACACACAATTTCTTGACTTACAAGCCTAAATCTTCTTACAATTGGATCATTGACTGCTGGATGACTGAATACGACTTTTGAACTCATCTGAAGACCTTTAGGAACACTGTCAAGACTGCAATACTCCAGCAATGCTTATTTTATTTTGTAAATTTTCTGAGGTCAACTAAAAACACAAAGTGCTGTGATGCTCTACCTTACTGGACACCAGCAAAAGGAAGTGCTTGATTATCAGCATCTCATTAGGGATAGCTGCAGAACACAGATGAGGCTCTTTGGCCCTCGATGTTGTGCTGACCTTTTATCCTACTATAAGATCAAACTAACCTACATACCCTACATGTTACTATCATCCATATGCCTATCCAAGAGTTGCTTAAACACCCTTAAATGTATCTGATTCTACTCCCACTGCCAGCAGTGCATTCCACACACCCACCACCCTCTGCATAAAGAACCCACTTCTGACATCTCCCATAAACCTTCCTCCAATCTCCTTAAATTATGGCCCCGTCATGATAGCCATTTCTGCCCTGGGAAAAAAAATCTCTGGCTATCCATTCATCATCTTGTACACCTCCATCAAGTCAACTCTCATCCTTCTTCGCTCCAATGAGAAAAGCCCTAGCTCCCTGAACCTTTCTGCATAAGACATGCCCTCCAGTCCAGGCAGCATCCTGGTAAATCTCCTCTGCACCCTCTCTAAAGCTTCCACATCCTTCCTATAAGGAGGTGACCAGAACTGAACACAATATTCCAGGTGTGGTCTAACCAGGGCTAGACAGAGCTGCAGCATAACCTCGTGGCTCTTAAACTCAATCTCCCTGCTTATGAAAGCCAACACCATATGCCTCCTTAACAACCCTATCCACCTGGGTGGCAACTTTGAGGGAACTATAGACGTGGAACCCAAGATCCCTCTGTTCCTCCAAACTGCCAAGAATCCGGTCTTTAACCCTGTATTCAAAGAAACCCAAACATATAAATAGAAAGCAGAAATCATCAGCTGTGCTTCGCCTGGAGGCCCACTGAAGATGTTACCTCGTAGGATGACGAAACGTCTGGAAATGAACCTTCCAGCTCAGCGAGTAAACCTAGATCCAGATCCTGTCAATGTCACGTTGCAACCTACAACAGCCCTCCACACTATCCACAACTTCTCCAACCTTCGTGTCATCGGCAAACTTACTAACCCACCCTTCCACTTCCTCATCCAAGTCATTTACAAAAACCACAAAGAGCAGAGGTCCCAGAACCGATCCCTGCAGAACACCACTGGTCACCGAGCTTCAGGCTGAATATTTTCCATCTACTACCACCCTGTCTTTTGTGGGCCAGCCAATTCTGTATCCAGACAGCCAGATTTCCCTGTATCCCATGCCTCTGTACTTTCTGAATGAGCCTACCATTGGGAATCTTATCAAAAACCTTGCTAAAATCCATACCCACCACATCCACCTATTTTCATCAATGGGTTTTGTCACATCCTCAAAGAATTCAATAAATCTTGGCATGGCCTGTCCCTCACAAAGCTACACTGACTACCTCTAATCAAGGTATGCTTTCCCAAATAATCATAAATCCTGTCTCTTAGAATCCTCTCCAATAATTTGTCCACCACCGACGTAAGACTGACTGGTCTGTAATTCCCAGGGTTATCCCTATTCCCTTTCTTGCACAAAGGAATAACATTTGCCACCCTCTAATCATCTGGTACTACTCCAGTGGACAGTGTGAATGCAAAGATCATCACCAAAGGCGCAGCAATCTCTTCCCTCACTTCCTGTATGAACCTTGGGTATATCCCGCCAGGCCCAGGGGATTTATCTGAACTCGTGTTTTTCAAAACTTCCAGCACATCCTCCTTCTTAACATCAACATGCTTGAGCCTATCAGCCTGTTTCACTCTGTCCTCACAAACGAAAAGGTCCCTCTCAATAGTGAATACTGAAGTAAAATATTCATTAAATGACCTCCTCGAACTCCAGGCACAAGTCCTCTCCATTATCCCTGATTGGCCCTACCCTCACTCTGGCCATCCTCTTGTTCCTCACATAGGTGTAGAACACCTGGAAGTTTTCCTTAATCCTACCTGCCAAGGCTTTTTCATGCCCCCTTCTAGCTCTCCTAAGTCCATTCTTCAGTTCCTCCCTGGCTACCTTGCAATCCTCTAGAGCCCTGTCTGATCCTTGCTTCCTCAACCTCAAGTAAGCTTCCTGCTTCCTCTTGACGAGATGCTCCACATTTCTTGTCATCCAAGGTTCTTTCAACCTACCATCCCTTCCTTGCCTCAGTGGGACATACCTGTCCAGCACTACCAGCAAGTGCTCCCGAAGCAACCTCCACATTTCTGTCGTGCACTTTCCTGAGAATATCTATTCCCAATTTATGTTCCACAGTTCCTTCCCATACGGTTTGCTCCTATCCCTCTCCATGACTATAGCAAAGGTCAGGGAGTTGTGATCGCTATCAGTGAAACGCTCTCCCACTGAGAGATCTGACACGTGACCTGGTTCTTTGCCAAGCACCAAATCCAATATGGCCTCCCCTCTAGTCAGCCTATATATTATATAGAATCCATCCTGGACACACCTGACAAAGTCTGCTCCATCCAAACTATTTGTACGAAGGAGGTTCCAATCAATATTAGGGAAGTTGAAGTCACCGATGACAACAACCCTGTTACTTCACATGTCCAAACTCTGCCTCCCAATCTGCTCCTCTGTGTCTCTGCTGCTATTGGCAGATCTATGAAAAACTCCCAATAAAGTGACAGCTTCTTTCCTGTTTCTGACTTCCATCCATAGTGACTCTGTAGACAAACTCTCCTCGACAACCTCCCTTTCTGCAGCTGTGATACTATCCCTGATTAGCAATGCCACTCCTCCACCTCTTTTCGCCCTCCCTTTTCCTTTTGAAACATCTAAACCCCAGAACATCCAACAACCATTCCTGCCCCTGTGATATCCAAGTCTCCCTAATGGTCACAACATCATAGCTCCAATTACTGATCCATACTCCAAGTTCATCACCCACATTCCTGACACCTCTTGCGTTAAAATGGACACACTTCAACCCAATACATTGACTGCAACGTTGCCCTATCAACTGTCTATCCTCTCAGTCTCTCTGCACGCTGAATCTGCCTGTTCACCAGCTGCCCCATTCTCTGATCTGTAGCTCTAGTTCTCATCCCCCTGCCAAACTAGTTTAAACCTTCCCGAAGAGCTCTAGCAAACCTCCCGCCCAAGATATTGGTGTCCCTCCAGTTCAGGTGCAATCCGTCCTCTTTTTACAGGTCCCACCTTCCCCAAAGGTATCCTAATATCTGAAGCCCTCCCTCCTACACCAGCTCTGCAGCCATGTGTTCAGCTACACTCGCTCTCTGTTCCTGCCTCACTAGCACGTGGCACCGGTAGCAACCCTGAGATTACTACTCTGCTCGTCCTGCCTTTTAGCTTCTAACCTAACTCCTATATTCACTCTGCAGGTCCTCATGCCTTTTCCTAGCTATGTCTAGCTGCTCAGCCTTCCCCTTAAGACGACCTAGAGGACGACATTGAGTCGCATCAGTAACTGCAGAGGAGCGAGATAGGAGGGTAAGTGGACTTTGTAACTCCTTGGAGTCCAGGACACTTCTCATCTCCAGAACCTAATCCTTGGATGTTTGTGCTCATTCCCTTACTCTCAGCGCCATTTGAAACATGTCTGAAATAGCAGACTTGACCACTTACAGTGCAGCTGAGTGCATACAGTCCCTATATAGCACTCAATAGCTAGTTTAACATTTCTAGTCATGTTTAATTAATGTCATCAACAATTAGGGTTAAAGTCGCATGCTAAAGCAGACCCTCAAAAGCAGTATCTTATTAACACAGGACCTATCTAGTACGTGTTTCTGGAGTTCTTGTGGCACAGTGGTAGTGTCTCTACCCCGAGCCAGAAGTCCCATGCTCCAGTCCCACCTGCTCCAGAGGTGTGTTATAATGTGCCTGAATAGGTTCATTAAAAGGATCTCTAGTCCCTGTTTCCACCCATGTAGCAAAATAACCTCATTATTAGGACTGCATATTTTCTTTGCTCAAAGCAAAAATGATCAAATTAACTTTAAAAATGTTATTCACATGTAAAATATCTTCCAATATGCAATGCAACTGGACTATAACTTGTTTTCATTGACACACTTTTCACACAGACAGCAATAAGTTACTTACTTATTATCACCGATGAAGTCCAGAATTTCTTGTTCTAATTTTAGCAGCATCATCCTGTCCCTAGAAGATACAATCATGGATTTACCCAGAATAATTGACATAGTGCAGTAAAATTGAGGAATACATGTACAAAGTAACTAGCATGATTTCCTAGTGTCACCACCATAGAGACAATTAACTTTAAAACAAAATTGAACTTGCAGTTGATAGCTGAAAGGCCACCACCACAAGGTTTTACATTTTAAGACTTTTACTGTAACGAACAGACTAACTTCATAACTGACGAAACATTGCTGTTGTAGTCAACTTGTAAACTAAAAGTACAGAAACAGAAATTTCCCCTTTAACTTTTAACCAAGATAATCCATCTCAATTTAGTTCACACTGTCCTTTTAAGTAGTCATTCAACTTTTCCCCAATTCAAAGTGATTGTTTAGATCCCAAGGGTTCAATTCTGTTTCTTTCCTAGCTTGGGAACTGTTAACTCGAAAATTATCTTTCAGTGAGAGATTCCATGGAGAATTTTACCACTGGAGCAATCTCAACTCTTCCCCCCGCCTGCCTCCAGTCACAGTACATTGGCCAAGCCAGTACAAGAGAGTGGGAACTTCTAATACAAATTCTGCCGAACACAAATCAAGCATCTGCAATCTGTTGTATCAGCTTTAAAACTTTGTGACAGAGCCTGGTTCTGCCCATCATGGCGAATGTCTGTTAAATGCTCATTTAGGTGCTCTAAAAATTAAACTCTTTTCGGACAAAGACACGAATATGCACTGTTAAAAAAGTATTTGCATATTAAACATTTTTAGCAGATTAAAACACTTGACTACTGAAAACAACAGTGTCAGCAGTAAATTGCAGCTGTATAATTTGGAGATGCCGGTGTTGGACTGGGGTGTACAAAGTTAAAAATCACACAACACCAGGTTATAGTCCAACAGGTTTATTTGGAAGCACTAGCTTTCGGAGCGCTGTTCCTTCATCAGGTGGTTGTGGAGTATCAGATTGTAAGACACAGAATTTAAAGAAAAAGTTTATAGTGGGATGTAATTCAAAAATAACATGTTTGTTAAGTCTCTCATCTGTTAGAAAGACCATGATAGTTTCACTTCTTCCATATGTAAATCACAAAACTTTTTTGAAAAGTAACTTTTCAAAAAGTTCAAAAACTTTTTTGAAGAGTTACATTCTCAGGTTAACTTTAACAATTGGTGTCAGCCCAGATAATATATTGAAGGTGTTAGCCCCCTGTGTTCCCTATCTGTGCCATAATGTTTAGACTGATTCTAATCTAAAAAATGAGTTAACCGAGTCTTACATGGATTCATGCAGTTTTTGAGCAAAGTACAATGTAACTCTGCAAGTACAAGTTCACCCCACAGACGTATATGTATATAGTGTGTGCGCGTGTGTATATGTCTGTTTGGGGTGGGGGGTTGTGAGTGTCTGTGAGAATGTGTGTGTGAGAGTGTGTAAAGGGGCCTACGTCTGTGAGAAGATGCACGTGGGAGTGTGTGTGAGTGTCTGTGTGTGCATATAGTGCAATGGTGGTCACCTGTAGTGTGACAAGAACCAAAGGTCCCGGTTGAAGCCCTCCCTATGGGAAGTTCGGTACCCATAGGGAGGGCCTCAACCGGGACCTTGGGTTCATGTCACACTACAGGTGCCCACCATTGCACTATATACACACTCACACACACTCCCACGTGCACCTTCTCACAGACTTAGGCCCCTTTACACACTATCACATACACATTCTCACAGACACTCACAACCCCTCACTCCAAACACACACACACACAATCCCACATATACATATACGTTTTTGGGGTGAACCTGTACTTGCAGAGTTACATTGTACTTTGCTCAAAAACTGCATGAATCCATGTAAGACTCGGTTAACTCATTTTTTAGATTAGAATCAGTCTAAACATTATTGCACAGACAGGGAACACAGGGGGCTAATACCTTCAACATATTATCTGAACTGACACCAATTGTTAAAGTTAACCTGAGAATGTAACTCTTCAAAAAAGTTTTGTGATTTACATATGAAACTATCATAGTCTTTCTAACAGATGAGAGACTTAACAAACAATCAAGTTATTTTTAAATGTATAATTTCAGTTGCACCACACTGTAAACTTTTGCTATAAATTCTGTGTCTTACAATCGTGTACTCCACAACCATTTGACGAAGGAGCGGCACTCTGAAAGCTAGTGCTTCCAATTAAACCTGTTGGACTATAGCCTGGTGTTGTGTGATTTGTAACTTAGTAGTTGTATAAAGTTAATTTCCCTCAGGCGGTGTGCTATTAACTAGTATGGTCCAGCTGCAATGCTGGAGACTACCTAGAAATAGGGAAGAGGTGATGGTTACAAGCTCTTTAAGGAATAATTGGGGCGAGTGTGACTGGGTGTATACATATGGTATCCCTATGGCACAGTGGACAGTGGCAATGTCCCTATCTCTGAGCCAGGAGGCTTGGATTCAGGCCCCGCCGGTCCTGGATTTTTTTTTCATTCATTCACAGGATGAGGGCATCGCTGACTTGTCCCAGAGGGCAGTTAAGAGTCAACCACATTACTGTGCAGTTCAGACCAGGTAGGGATGGCAGTTTCCTTCCCTAAAGGACATTAGTGAACCAGAAGGGTTCTTCTCGACAGTCAACATTTTCATGATCATCTTTACTCTCAATTCCAGATTTCTATTGAATTCAAATTCCATTATCTGCCATGGTGGGATTTGAACCCAGGTCCCTGGAACGTTATCTGGGCCTCTGGATTAACAGTCCAACAAGACCACTGGGCCAACACCCCCACCTGTGTGTCATAATATGACCATGATTAAAATAAATGCATGTGGGGTATGCAATCAATAGGTTGCAGTGTCGTGATGTGAGAGTTGGAATAAAACTCTGACCAGATATCCCTCTGTCCAAACAACCTTTAACATGTGGTATTTAACACAGTAGCAGAAGATGGTTAGTTGTTTACAAGTCAAAGAGTAATTTGGAGAAAATTTCACAGATGTGGCTGAATCTAAATGCAAAGATTTGGGGCATGATCAAGCCACAACCAGTGGAAGAATGAAGTAACCAAGTGGACCTAGCCCATGAAAGTGATTCCGGGGATGGCAGTACTGACATATGAAGAGAGACTGGATCGCTGAGGACTATATTCACTGGAGTTTAGAAGAATAGCCGGGAGGGGATGAACGTTGGAATCTCAGAAACCTATACATTTTAACATGACTAATCAGGGTAAACACAGGAAGGATGTCCCTGATAACTGAGGAGTCCAGAGGCAGGGGTAATAGTTCAAGGATACAGACTGAGATGAGAAGAATTTTCTTTACATAATGAGTGGTGAGACGGTGGAATTCTTTGCAACAGAAAAAAAGGTTGAGGACAAAGCACAATGTTTTCAAGAAGATCGACATAATTCTTGGGACAAAAAGGAATAAGGAAAAAGCAGGAACGGGATACTGAGTTGAATGATGATACAGGATGGTGAAGCAGGTACAAAGGGCGTGCTCGAGCTTCTGTTTTCCACCTTCCCATGTACTTCACTGTAAGAGAAACTAGGAAAGGCCTCCACTCTTTTGCTACATACAAAAATACAACGTTGTTAACGATCATGGATTGTGTTTATCAAAAAGATGATTTACTACTGCTTATGAAGTATGGTCAGATTTTGACACACTCAGAAAGAGTGAAGGTAATTCCATGCAAGAGTACATTATGGAATTCAGCAGATTACTCCCAGGACTACAGAAATTCTGTTTGGAAATTCCCCAAATCTATGTTGTCATTTCAGCTGTTTGACTGGGCCAAAGTATCAAAATTAGACAGACTTCATGGACTGAATCTCATCACAATTAGGCAAAGCGTTAGTTTCATGGAATTTCATGGATGGGTTTTGCTTTCTGACATCTTGCGAGTTTCTTTGTGATAGCTTACCAAAAACGCCTCATTAACTACTTGCCACCTATGGTACCCCTCTCATCCTGTGCAAACACATCTTGGCTGGAAGAACTCACCAGCGCCCAGATATCTGACAACCTCCACCGTTAAAAGGTATTTGTGCATCCAGACAAGCACCATCAGTCCAGAGCTGCCATGCACAGTTCCTGATATTTGCCCCAGACATGGCAGACAAGGGAACTTGACCCCTCGCCTTATGGTAGATGCTTGGATGGCAGGTGGATGGTGCAGGAATGTCCTCTTTCTCCAGGACTTCCAGAAGAGGCCACGACATGGCAGGTCTGAGGTTGCCGCCTGGGTCAGTACAGCCTTGAGGAACACGCAGCAATATAGGAAACCAACCAATAATTTCTCCACTTACTCTGTACTTGCTATTTCATGCACCTCCCATAAAGGCTCATGCTCAACCACTTTCATGATTGCATGCTGAAATTTCCCTCATTTGCTCTCAAACTCCCCAGCTCCCCACACCACTGCAGGTGTTCTGTGCTGCTGGCTCACTCCCTCAAAAAAAAACTTCACCACTCTTTCCCCCACCTGCACCAACCATAACAGTGTGTCATCCACTTTCATCTCCTTTAGCTCCACCTCTACTCTCAGTCCAGGAAGAAACAGCTCACAACAGGGCAGAAATATCCAAGATAAGTTATGAACTACCCAACATTTGGCTCCTCACCTGTTACAAGAAGAACCTGACCATGACCGCCTGAGTGGCTAACTGGCCCCTGGGCTGGTATCGGAGGCTGCTTTTCACTGTGCTTGGACCCCTGAGCAAAGGCTATTTTCCTTAATTTGCCTGAGAACTGCTGACAACCACAACAAGCTTCCTTGCTTTGTGTTTGTGCTCAACAACAAGGCAATGCAGAAGTACTGAAAGCCTGGCAACTCAGGCTGAGAGGGCAAAACGCAAAAAGGCAAGGCAAAGACAGGGGATATTGTGGCACCCATGCTAGCTCAAGGGGAGTGCTGAGAGAGCAAGCGAGTGACCTCAAGATGCAGCCTGGATCAATCTGTGAGTGAATTGCCAGTCCCATGTGTAAAAGGTATCCCTGCAGCAACATTACAATGAGAGGAGCAGCACAGAAGTGCATGAGCACACAGAGTGTATCGGAGATTTGCCATGATGAGGTGGGGCATGGAGGGAAGAGACTGGCATGTCAGATGCCAGTTCCATTGACAAAGGGTGCATGCAGCTGGAGTCCATGGAGTCTGCCCTGAGACATTGCTGCGAGGTGTCCGAGATGGCTGCTGGGGAGGTAAACAGTGAGTTGACATCATCAGGTGCAGACCCTAACTTTCAGGTCAGGAATTGTCAACATTCAGTTTTCTGGCAGCAGGTGATAGAAAAGGAAGCTGCATATTAACAAGGCAAGATTGGCAATTAATGAGGCCAACAAGAAGCAATGACCCTTCTTAATAGGCAGCTGATCACCCCCTCGCGAGAATCGCATCTTGATGCCTGGAACTCTGTTTGAAAATGCAATGAGCTGCTCTTAACATCAAGGTAGACTTCGGGCAATTTCTCACTCTTGCCCATGTCTTTCAGGCTCCCATAAGATTCCAATCCTAACTTTAATAGGAGTTACCTTGACGGACAAACATAAACTGCTAGGACAAAAAAGTCAGACACACTAAAAATATTCTTTGGAAAATGTTTCTTCATGAGAATGGGCTAACAATATCAAAATGCAGGACACAAACAAGGGCTAAAACATTCCTTTTTGTACTAAGAGAAACACATCTGGCAATTTTGAGAAACAGAAAAAATGTGTGAATTGTAACAAAAGACTGAAACCATAGACACCCAAGGTATAGTCAACTGTCATTTCAGACATGATTGCCATATGAATGTATTGGTAACACTGCACTGATGAACGTGTTGGGTGGCAGCATCTTTCAATCGCACAGTATTAGAACACAGGCGAGTGTGTGGTGCTGGAAAAGCACAGCAGGTCAGGCAGCATCCGAGGAGCAGGAGAATCGACTTTTCAGGAATTCCTGATCATGGGCTTATGCCCAAAATGTCGATTCTCCTGCTCCTCGGATGCTGCCTGACCTGCTGTGCTTTTCCAGCGCCACACTCTCGACTCTGATCTCCAGCAGCTGCAGTCCTCACTTTCTCCTAGTGTTAGAACACAGTTTTTTTTGTTACAGCACATGGTAAACATGTGGGAGGTTTTCTTCCCCATGTTTGATCTGGTGCCAGGACTCCTGGAGCAACTCCCTTCCAAATGAATACCATTGTGCCATCACTTCTTCTGGGTCTGTCCTTCCAGTGGGACCTTTCTGGTGCCATAATTGATGCCAGGAGGTCCATCAGTTTCATTCCCCTCTTTTGACTTTGTCGCAATTGATACAACTGAATGGCTTGCTAGGCCATTTCAGAAGGCAGTTATGAGCCATCCACATAGCTACATGTCTGGAGTCACATGTGGCACAGCTGTTTTCCTTCCCTCAAGGACATCAGTGAACCAAATGGGCTTTAAAAATAATTGACACGGGTTTCATGGGTCATCACTAGATTTTTAATTCCAAATTTTATTAAATCTGCCGTGGTGAGATTTGAACCTGCTTCTCAGCACGTTACCAGGGTCTCTGTTTTGCTTGTCCAGTGACAGTGCCATAAGGCCATCACCTCCCCTTTAGCTGGAGGAATTGTGAAGTCTCATTGGACTGGTGAACTGAAATTGAACTTGGCACCCAAACGAGGCTAGATGCCAGTTTTGAGACCTTAGAATGGAGTTCAACTGTGACAAATTCCAAGGTGGGAATTATTATTTGGGTGAACAAATTTCCATCAAGAAAGATGCCAGGATATGAAATTTTTCATGTTACCACTGATGCAAATATCTCCAATGCGTTCTTGAGTACTGGAGGGTTTGTTTTTCCCCCTCTGTTAGGAAAGGGTGGTAGCTTGAGAAGCTAAAAAGATCTGAAGATCAGTTAAAAAGTGCTTAGCAGTAGTAATTTGCACTCTTATTGAGGCAATAAACAAGTTTTTTTTAAAAAAACACAAAAATGTTGGAACAGTTTCTAAGAAGGAATTCAGCAGCAACACCCATCGAGTGTTGTATCAATAATAGGCCACTGCACTCTTATTGAGGCAATAAACAAGTTTTTTTTTTAAAAAACACAAAAATGTTGGAACAGTTTCTAAGAAGGAATTCAGCAGCAACACCCATCGAGTGTTGTATCAATAATAGGCCACTATGGGATAATGTACATTCAACAAAACACATAAATGAAAATAAAAAATCAGTTTTAAAACATGCTGGAGGGTGGAGAAATCTCTAAATTGAAAAAGGCAGATAGCAGCAAGCTGTAAGAAAGTAATAGAAGTACTGGAAAAAGAACATTTGGAATTCGAATGTACACAGGAAAAAAGTGAGAATATCATATCTTATCAGGTTATGCAATATGTCGTCATTTTGCATTTCTCATACTGTTTCTCGTATTAAATACATTAATTCACTTTAGAAAGAAAAAAAAAAGCAAATCTGTTATCAACTAGTAGTGTCTGGCATGGATGCCTCAGACTAAAGAAAGTGGGGCACATGTGATGACTACAATTTAAACAGGGGATAACTGGGTAGGAACTTGACTGGGTGTATATATGGGAAATAAGGGGGTCTTGTGGCATAGTCTGGGCCAGGAGGCCTGGGCTCATGTCCTGCTTCAGAGGAGTATCATAACACATTTGAACATTGTGATGATGCTGCTCCTTTAACAAGGTTATGTTGTCCTTGTTGTTTTTTCCCAGAGGGATCATAAAAGCGAAGGTGCTGTACGTCTGGAAATATCTACTTGAGAAAGCTTTTCAGTGTTTTTTAAAATCACTTGTACAATGAAAGGGGAGTCGCCAGTTCTCCCAGCTCAGGGTTTGGTTTGGTTTGATTTTAGCAAGGTGTTGTTGTTTGCAGCTGCTGGTCATGTCTTAGCTGGGGACCCAGAGAAGCAGTTCCAAGCTGATTCTCATTGATTCTCATTCTCTCTCTGTTTGATTTTACCTTTTTTTTGCCAAGGGGGCGTTTATGGGGATGTTGCAAGTATTTGGAACAGCATCAAATTGCAATAGAGTTGAATGAATTTTCAGATAGGTTAAGTTATTCTAAATTTGGTTCTGTTTTGTTCGTGTTTCATCCAGTAAACTGTAAATAAATTGTTTTGTTTAAAACGGAGTGGTTGGGCCAGCTGCATCACTCCTGGAATATCCACCTTACACCTGCTTAATACAACTAGAAAAAGGCAGGGGCTGGGCTACGTTCTTGAAATGCTTTGAGGGAGTCTGGCCTGGTCCATAACAACAGGCTGATTAGAAAATACGTGTAACTCCTATTCTTAGGGGGTCTTGTGGTGCAGTGATGGTGTCCCTACCTCTAAGCCAGGAGGGCCTGGGTCCAAATCCACCCACTTCAGGTGGTGTGTGATAGCATATCTGAACCCACTGATTAAGAATATCTATACCGGGAACAATTCATCAGTGGTGGGAGGCTTGTGATTTGAGTTGAAATGAAACTGTCTAAATAGGTATATGCCGCAACTCTGTCCAGCCAACTGGTGTTTCGCATGGTGGACTAGGGACTTTGAGCAAAATGCTTATTTTTTTGTGTTAATCCTATTTTCAAGCTGTGTTAAACAAACTGCACCAGGTTCCCACTCTTAATTATATCCAGGAATATTTTTAAATGAAGCGCAAGAATAAAAACTGACTGTGATGGTTTCGGGAGGATGTTATAATTGGCAACATGCAAATGATTCTGAAACTGAGCAAAATAAAAAAATACACATTTTTTTAAAACCGGTGCAATTTTCAGTCCACCTTGCTCGGGATTGCATGTTGTGTCCAAAGCAGGAACTCAACTCCAAAATCAAATAAGCCAAGTCAGCCAAGAAGTCAAATGCATAACAGTAACTTACCTTTTATAGTCTGAATGAATTCTGTCAACTCAAATTAACAGATCGAAAATCAGACAACTCAAAAAGTATCACAAAAATGATATGAAAGCTGCATACACAGAACTCGAGCAGTCAAGAGTCAAAACGGTTTACAATGATGAGTGTAACTAAATACAGGGCTAAGACTCAAAGTACTGGGCCAAGTCAAAAATAAACTCCTAGAAATGCAGTCACAAAATACTGATGAATGTGCTATCTAATCCATGGCATAACATCGGGCATAAACTGGAATATATTCTGTATAATTTTTGTTTTGCTTCTTGTTGCTAATTGTCGCTCAAGTACATCATTTTAAAAAAGAAAGTTTGTCAGAAGCTGAAGTTCCAGGATCCACACTCCGGTGCATCACTGCCACATCCCTCATTCAACCATTATCTTCAGGCCAATGAAGAGTGAAGGAGGAAAAGCAGCAGATATTCTGAAGAGTTATATGACTACATGGTGAAATTGCAACACAGGACTCAACCATGCTGAAGACCAGAAGCAGCATGCAATATACAAAGCAAAGCAATCTCACAACCAAACAGTCAGACCAAAGCGGCACAGTCCAACCATATTCAATCATGAGTGGTGGTGGACATTTGAACTATTAGGAAGAGGCAGCTTATTAGGGAAGCCAAAACATTAATGCAAAAGATACGACTGAAGTATCTGCAATCATCTTCAGCCAGAAATACCAAGTTGATAATCCATCTCGGTCTATTCCAGAGGCCCCTGCACCACAGATGTGTTTTCAGCCAATTTAATTCATTCCATGTGATAATAAGCTCCACAACACTCAACAAACGCGACATGATCAAGAGCAAAGCAGCTTTCTTGATTGACACCCCCCCCCCACCCCATCATCTTCCAACATTCCTTCTCTCCACCACCAATGCATAGCAGCAGCAGTGTGTACCATAAACAAAATGCAATGCAGCAAGTTACCAAGACTCCTTCAACAGCACTTTCCAAATGCACAACCTTTACCGCCTAGAAGGACAAAAGGTAGCAGGCACATAGGAGATCTGGCAGATGGTGATGTTCCTAACAAGTTATACACCATCCTGATGTGGGACTCTATCAACAGCTCCTCACTGCTGTGTGGTCAAAATCTCTTCCTAACCGCACTGTGAGAGCACTGATGCCCCAAGGACTGCAACAGTTCAAATAGGTGCCACCGCCACCTTCTCAAGGGAAATTAAAGATGAGCAAACAATGGCCATGCCAGCGATACTCATTCTCTGAATAAATTTTTTTTTTAAAAAAATCAATCATTACTGCGTCCAACCTGACTGACTGAGGTGAGTCATATTTTCTAATGCCTCAGCCAGTTACCACTGAAATCTAGGTCCAGCCACTTTCCATTACCCTCAGGCACAGTGTCCAAAGTGGACAAAGTGCATTATGATGCAAATCTTACATCATTGTTCCCACCATATATGGAGTATTACACTCAGGTTTAATAGTTAACCCCTGCTCCTGGTATTAGCTCAGTTGGCTGGATGGCTGGTTTGGAATGCAGAATGACACCAATCACGTGGCATTAATGACCAGTTGAGGTCACCATGAATGTTCTACTTTCTCAGCCTTGGCCCTCGCCTGAGGCATGGTGACCCTCAGGTGAAACCACCAGCAGTCATCTCTCTCTCTAATGAGACTCCACTAGGACTATGGCGACTTTAGCTTTGCTTTATTCCTGGCTTTACGCTTTCTGGAGAACACATTGGATGGCCATCATGTTTTCTTGGGATTTCCAAAAGATAGAAATAACATGCTTCCATGACCAACCATATAGAAAAGTTTAAATCCACAGTAACAAACTGATACCAGCACAGAATATTTAAAAATAATAAATCTCTCCACAAGTGTAAAAGCACCTTTTTGGGAGTATTCCATCGAAATAAATCACAAGAACTTTTGGATGACACAATTAGATCTGTCTCTTGGTAGATGTTTCAGAGGAAATGTTATGCTGAGACGACACAAAACTGTCCACATTTGCAAATTGTCATTTCCTTTGTACATTCTCAAAATAGCCAGTTTCACACCTTGCCACAGCTACTATTTGAAGAAACTAATTTCTGGCACGATCTGTTAAACTGTAAATATTGGCAAGCTTGAATCTGATCTTCAAAGGAATTTCTTTTATCAGCAGTTGTTCCCCCAAAGGGCAGCTTCTATTAATTTCTTATTGAAGTTAAGAATGAAGACAGAAAGGTTCCCACTACCACAGGCTGCAGTTTTATTTATTTCATCCCATCTGCATATAATACTGACAATCTGATGCATTCACTTCTGTCAATTATATTTTTGCTGCTCTGCTTGGAACCAACGACATTGAGGTATTCTCTTCAACTGAATAGGCCAAGATATCACGAATAAAAATAGCAGATTCACTCCACACCACTAAATCGACCATATCTTCAACTGGATGTAGGAAATCAATAAATAAGTCATGTAAGTCACTTGCATTAATCTCTTAGACAATCTTAGGATCGAGGTTGGTGTGCTTCCACTTCAACTCATTGGATTCTGAGATGGCTGATCAGTCCAATGCTGCAGAGATGATGTTTAAACAGTTGGGTTGATGAGTTATTTGGCACTCCTACCAACGGCCTGATCACCTCTGCATGTATCAATATGGTTGGTGCATTCCCAAATGAGCCTTCTCCATGCTCTCCCATGGGTTGACACGGACGTTGACCTCTTCATGCACATTAATATACAAACAGGAGCAGGAGTAGGCCATTCAGCCCATAGACCCTGCTCCACTATGCAGCTAGGCCATGCCTGGTTGAACTCAATCCTATTTTCTGCACTGTTCCCACCTCTCTTGATATCTTTAATATCTAGAAATCCAATAATTTCTGTCCTGAACACACACAACGCTTGAGCTGCCATAGTTGCCTGGGGTAGAAAATTCCTAAGATTCACCATTCTCCAAGTCAAGATACCCATGCACACCTCCATTCAAAAAGAGCTACCACTTTGAGATGGTGTCCCCTAATTTAGACTCCCTCTGTCAAAGAAAACACCCTTCCTGTATCCATCCTGCCAAGTCCTACAAGAATTTTGCATGTTTCAATGAGATCACCTTCTGTTCTTCTGAATTTGAGACACCATAGGCCCTGTTTCCATACTCTCTCCTCATAGGATTTTCCTTTCTAAGGAGGGATCAATCCACTGAATCTCCATTACCCTCCCTCTACGGCAAGTATATCCCTTCCTTTGGTTCCTTGGAAGGAGTATGTTGGGCAAGAACATCTTCAAAACTGTACAAACTTAATTTAGTTTGTAATTGGCATTAAATTGAAGTCTGCAGGCTAAATTCTGTAGTTACTAGGTTTGAGCAGGTTGTTCACCAAACGCTCCATTGAAAAAGCAGCCCAGTTAAGAGCTAACTGAAAATGCATCCTCATTAACTCACGAAGGCCATTTGTGTTCCAAGCATGGCTAAGTAGCCAATTTTATACGACTTACAGTACAGTGCCAGAGTTGAGTGCCTCAAGGAGTTCAGCAGAGGAAGGAGTGAGATGTTTGGTTGTTTTTGACTAATCAAAGCAGCTGAGTAGGATTAATGAGTATTTCTAGTCTTTAAAAGTCAAAGTAAGGTCTTCAGTTTGCATTTAGAACACGAGGCTTTTTTTTCCTCTTTCCCTTAAAAATAGCTTCTATAGTATAAGATTGATAGTAGTGCATAAACAAGTACAATAAAGTAGAAACAGTGGAGGCTATTCAAGTGTAAAGAATTGGGATACCAGAGTGATTAC
Organism: Chiloscyllium plagiosum; assembly: GCF_004010195.1. Taxonomy (NCBI): domain Eukaryota; kingdom Metazoa; phylum Chordata; class Chondrichthyes; order Orectolobiformes; family Hemiscylliidae; genus Chiloscyllium; species Chiloscyllium plagiosum. The sequence goes on from NC_057752.1 coordinate 10,748,060, forward strand.
TTAATAACGAAATGAAGGTGCTCCAGAGTCTAGTGATCGTAACGAGGTCAACCAGCTGGACCTGATTGGACCAGGGAACTCATTCTATCAGGGAGACAGCTGACATAAAAAGGGTGAAAGGCAGCGATAGTAGGACTCTGAATGCCTGATTCAGTGAGAGGTGGTGTGACTGTCAGAGGTCATGTCTTTGTGATTACTGAAGGATACTGGCCTCTTCAATGGTGACAAGAGGAAAGCACAATCCTGCAGAAACTTGCTCCTAATGTGTTTTTGAAGTTGGGGGTTATGGACCAGACTAAACCCTATTCAAATATATTATGAAGATAGTACAGATTCTAACTTTTTTTTTCTTATTTTAAAGGTAAGTATAAGGTGCTGGTTTCAGATGCAATTTGATTGGTCAAACTACCATAAGCTTATTTTTCTGCTACTTTTAAAGTAGACAAAATAAAAGGTTAATTGGCTTAACTGTAACTATTGAAATGCTTAACAAAATGATAGCTATTAACTAACTAACTAACTGTTCCAATATAGTAACCTCCCACAAAGACAACCTTGGCAAAGGCAAATTCAGTAAAATAGTCTCCCATATAATTCTAGCAGTGACTTTTAGCTATAAAAGTGTGGAATTAGCTTCCATGACCATCCTCGGGACTCCAGCAACTGCAGAAAGCTAAAACTCCTGGTTCTATGTGAGCTTGACCCCACCCATTCAGGCTGTCTACTGTTCTGACCCTTTTTTTTAGAAAAAGGCCTTGCAAGCGGTTTACTCTATTGGCTTTGAGCAGGCTGCTTGTTACCTGTCTCCACCTTTCTTCATCTTAAAGGGGCAAAAGATACCCCAAAGCCATAGTATATCCACGTAGGGGATAGCATTTTCTTACCTCATGCCTCTGTTCAACCCTGCCTTGTTGTTTTGTCCAGGCAAAGAATGTAGCAGACAAGCAAAAAGAGTAATTCTCCTGACAGCCTGTGGAGCTGCAGCTTTTCCTGTCATCAGGAGCCTAACTTTTCCTGAGGTACCAGGTACTAACACCTTTGAAAAATCAATTGACATGGTTGAAGAACATTATGTTCCCACACCTCTTAATTCTGAAGCATTATCACTTTAACTTGGCAATTTGAAAACTAGGAGAATCCATATTGGGGATTGAGGTTAAGGCTATAGGTAGCAATGAGATGCTTAGACTGTGGGATTAATGATATGACAATGCAAAAAAACCTGCTGGCTGAAGCTCAATGGGACTTTTAAACAGTTACTACAACTGGCTTTATCATTAGAAAATGCAACAAATGGAGCACTTGAATTTCAAGTTGGGAGTGGACACCTTTGCCAGTGGACACCTTTGCCAGTCTACCTGAGCTTGGGGAACACCACTTGTGTCAAGGTGTGGTGCTAGAAAAGCACAGCTGGTCAGGAAGCATCAGAGGAGCAGGAGACTCAACGTTTCAAGCATAAGTTCTTCTTCAAGAACACCACTTGAATGCAGACAACTGCAGAGAGTTACTCTTATCAGAATATTTCCTGAGTGAGTCTAAGTTGGCCCATAGCAAAACCCTGAAGCAAGGTCAAGTCTCAGCTGGAGTTATAATTTTTCTTCAGGATTGTGTGTGGTAAGACATTGTAATTGTTAGCGATATGTGGATTTGTGACAGCAAGAGTCCTACGAGACTTAAATGGAATAAGATAACTCATAGGCAGGTGTCCAGGAGAGTTTATATGTTGGAAATGCCACCTGTCACCGTTAAATTGCTCTGTAACCTCCAAGTCAGAACCAAACAAGAAACATCTGGTTAAATGGTCATCTGGTTTTAATGGTGGTTGATACCAGTGCAGCCATGTCAGTGATCACTGAACCAGTTGAAAAAATAAAATTCTCTGGACTCCAGCTCTTAACTTTGCACAAGACCTCAGCTAAACTCAGAGCCTATATGGGGGGTGATCTTTACAGATGAAGGGTACAACTTCCAGTTTCGCTCTTGTGAGAAGCAGTTGTTTAGTTACATTGGTTGTAGGAAAAGACTAGGGCCCAAGCCTGATGGGGTGAAATATTGGTTGTGAAAGATTTCCCTTCACTAACTCCATATTTTCTGATGAGAAAATGGCTGCCTGAGTGAAGACCTAATTAAATAAGCTAACAACAAAAAGAGCCAAGTCCACCTTACATGTTGACCAGGACACAGTACCACAATTCAGCAAAGGCTGTCCAGTGCCATTTGCCTCACTGGCAGAAGTAGAACTCCGATTGGTTTGACTATTCCTTCACTGTGGAATGGGCAGCATTAGTCAAATAGATTTTGAAACCCAATGGGTCACAGATGTACAGTATGGAAACAGACCCTTCGGTCCAACCCATCCATGCTGACCAGATATCCCAACCCAATCTAGTTCCACCTATCAGCACTTGGCCTATATCCCTCCAAATCCTTCCTATTCATATACCCATCCAGATGCCTTTTAAATGTTGCAATTGTACCAACCTCCACCACTTCCTCTGGCAACTCATTCCATACACATACAACCCTATGTGTGGAAAAGGTTGCCCCTTAGGTCTCTTTTTATATCTTTCCCCTTTCACCTTAAACCTATGCCCTCTAGTTCTGGACTCTTCCCTGGGGTGGGGGAGAAGACTTTGTCTATTTATCCTATCCATGCTGCCCACTATTTTATAAACCTCTATAAGGTCACCCCTCAGCCTCTGACACTCCAGGGAAAATAGCCCCAGCCTGTTCAGCCTCTCCCTGTAGCTCAGATCCGCCAACCCTGACAACATCCTTGAAAGGGTTCAGAAAACACTTACAAGTTTCACACCATCTTTCTGATGGGAGACCAGAATTGCACACGATATTCCAACAGTGGCCTAACCAATGTCCTGTACGGCCACAACATAACCTCCCAACTCCTGTACTCAATACTCTGACCAATAAAGGAAAGCATACCAAATGCCGCCTTCACTATCCTATCTACCTGCACTCCAAGGACTTTGTTCAGCAACACTCCCTAGGACCTTACCATTAAGTGTACAAGTCCTGCTACGATTTGATTTCCCAAAATGCAGCACCTCTCATATCTGAATTAAACTCCATCTCTCCATTGACCCATCTGATCAAGATCCCGTTGTGCTCTGAGGTAACCACCTTTGCTGTCCACTACACATTTTGGTGTCATCTGCAAACTTACTAATTATACCTCAAGCTCACATCCAAATGACAAAAAGTAGTGGTCCCGGTACTGATCCTTGTGGTACTCCACTGGTCACAGGCCTCCAGTCTGAAAAACAACCCTTCTACCTTTGAGCCAGTTCTGTATCCAAATGGCCAGTTTCCCTTTGGAAGGATTTTAAAACCGTGAATGTGTTTTTTTTTTACAATTAGTTGAAGACCCAATCCCTTGGTTTGTACACAAAAACTGGCAGAAGGTTTGTTCTTCACAAAGCTTAATGTGAGCCACACTTATTTGCAATTGCATTTCGACCAGGCTTCTCAAATATACCACAATTAATAAGGGCTTGTACCAATTCAAATTTCACCATCTGCTTTTCCCTTTTGGTCCTACCACTTTTATTTATCCTCCTGCTGCTCTCACTGTGGTCCCATTCTGTGCCACTACCTCTATCATCCTCCCATTGGTGTCACACTTTCCCTGTCTCTCCCAGATTCTTTTTTTAAAGGGGTCTACGTTCACTTTGATTTCTATTCCTTTTTATATATTTAAATAAGCTCTTATTGTCAGTATTTATATTTCTTGCTAGTTTACCTTCAAAGTTTGTTTTGTCTTTAATTATCTTTTTAGTCTTCCTTTGTGGGACTCTGAACTCATCTGTCTTTGGGGTTGACTTTAGCCTCTGATATGTTTTCCTTGTCAACTTTCTTGGTTAGCATGACTGGTTTACCCCTCTCAGAATCTTTCCTCCTTACTAGGGCGTATTTTTGCTGAAAGTCATGAATTACCTCATTTTAAATATCTGCCCCTGTTTGCTTACTGTCTAATCTATCCTCAGTTCATTTTCGCTATCTCTATCCCCAATTCATTTTCCTTTATAGAGGGTTATGGTCTTTGCATCTCCCAACTGGAGCATTTGCGCTTCCCTCCAGCATAAATTGTGTAGTTGTTACAGGATGCTAAGTTTCTACTACTAGTGCTTATTAGCAATTGATGCTAGATTCTCTCCAATCCTATCATAATAAAAATTACTTCTACATTTCAATGGTGCCTCAATTTATGGTTACGGTGTTTGCTTGGACACTATTGTTTCATTCATCCTATTGGTTTGTACAGAAATTAAGTTTACCTTTTGTTTTGCAAGTCTTTTAAACTGCTTGGGAGCCTTTAGCCATCATCCAAGTACATTTGTAGTGAAGTTGTTTTACCTTTGGCATGTGGTTAGGGCAGTTAGTATACCTTTCAAAAATATTTGCTTTGGATGATTTGAGGTTTTACAGGATGTTGGTGAGGTCACTTTTGGAGTACTATGTACAGTTCTGGTCACCCTGCGATATGAAGTATATTATTAAATTTGAGGGGTCAGAAAAGATTCACTAGAATGTTGCTGGGACTGGAGGGTTTGCTATAAGCTGAAAATGTGTTGCTGGAAAAGCGCAGCAGGTCAGGCAGCATCCAGAACAGGAGAATCGACGTTTCGGGCATAAGCCCTTCTTCAGGAATGAGGAAAGTTTGTCCAGCAGGCTAAGATAAAAGGTAGGGAAATTGAAAATTTGAAAAGAATCAGAGGGGCATCTTTTTGATCAAGGTTGGAATGTGGAATGAACTGCCAGAAGTGGTAGATGCAGGTACACTTACAACATTTAAAAGACAGTAGGATAGGTACATGAATAAGAAACATTTAGAGGGATATAGGCCAAATGCAGGCAGCATGGACAGGGTGAATAGCCAAGGTCTTTTCCCCATGTTAGGGAAGTCTGAAACTAGAGGGGGCATAGGTTTAAGGTGATGAGGGGGGGGGGGGGGGGAAGATTTAAGAGACCTAAGGGGTAACAACTTCTCGCAGAGGGTGGTGCATGTATGCCAGAGGTGGTGGTGTTGGCTGGTACAATTACAACATTTAAAAGGCATCTGGATGGGTATATGAATAAGGGTTTCGAGGGATATGGGCCAAATGCTGGCAAATAGGACGAGATTAATGTAGAATATCTGGTCGGTATGGACGAGTTGGACCAAAGGGTCTGTTTCCGTGCTGTATATCCCTTTGACTCATTGTAATTCCCTTTAAGTTAAACAGTTTCTTTCAACTTAAGTTGCTCACTCAAACTGAATATTAAATCCTGTCATGCTATGATCACTGCTTCCTCAATGATCTTTTACTTGGAGGTCACTTATTAAACCTTACTTAATTACCAGATTCAAGATCGCCTACTCCCTGGTTGGTTCTATGACATTGCTCTAGGAAGCTATCCCTACTGCACTTTATGAATTCATTGTCATAGCTACCCTTTCCAACTTGACTGACCCAATTAACATGAAGATGGAAGTTACCCAGAATTATTGCTCTATTCTGATCTATACCCTTTCCTACAGAGTATCTACTCCTCCAGGATCTATACACTACTCAACAAATGTCTTCATTCCCTTGCTGTTTTCTGCCTTATGCAAATGGACTCTACATCATCTGAGCCTAGATCACCTCTATCAAATATCCTCATTTCAACATGCTCAGTTCCAGTCGATCATACTGAGTTAGTGTACAGTAACCAAATCAACATGAAGATTATAGTCTCTCAATTATTGCTGTGTTCTTTTCACATACTCCTATTTGTGGATTTATAGCCTTTCCTACAGAGTGGCTACTCTACATCATCCAAGCTTAGATCATCTTTCTCAACTGTCCTCATTTCATCTGTTATGAGGACACCATCACCATCTACACCATCATCTTTTTCCATCCCTCCAGTCTCTCTGAAACAAAGTTCCCAGTTCTGATCTCCTCGTAACAATGCTTCTGTAATGGCTATGAGATCAAATACATTTACCTCCATTTGCACCATCAGTTCATCTACCTTATTCCGGATGCTGCGTGCATTAAGATACAAACTCTTTAAGTTTGGTCCCTTTAAGCATTGAATTTCCCTACACTCTTCAGACCATACGATACAGAAGCCTTTCAGCTTAGTGAATCTGCTCCACCATTCATTCATGGCTGATATCTTTCTCAATCCCACTCTTCTGCCTTCTCCCTATAGCTCTTGATCCCCATACCAATCAGAATATATCTATCTGTCTTAGACACTCACTGACTTGGCCTCCACAACCCTCTGCAGCAATGGGTCCCACAGATTCACCACCCTCTGGCTGCAAGAAATTCTTCCTAATCTCTGTTCGAGAGTTGTCCCTTCACTCTGAGGTTGTGCCGTCCACTCCTAGTCTCTCCTCCTCGTGGAAGCATCTTCTCCATGTCCACTCTATCCAGGCCTCTCAGTATTCTGTAATTTTCAATGAGATCCCCCCTCATCCTTTTCAACTCCGCTGAGTACAGATCCAGAGTTCTCAACTGCTCCTCAAATGACATGGGATCATTCTTGTAAACCTCCTCTGGATCCCCTCCAACACCAGCACTTCCTTCCTTAGGTACAGGGCCCCAAAGTTGGTCACAATATTCCATATGTGTCCTAACCTGAGCTTTCTAAAGCCTCAGCAGGACATCTCTGCTCTTTTATTCTAACCCTCTTGAGATGAATGCTAACATTGCATTGGCCTTCCTAACTACAAACAGAACCTGCATGTTAACCTTGAGAATCCTGAACAGACTCCCAAGTCCCTTTTTATGCTTTAGAAGCCTCTGTTTAGAAAATTAATCTGCTTGTCTTCTGACCAAAATGCATAACCTCACCCTTTCCCACATTGTATTCCATCTGCCATTTCTTTGCCCATTCTCCTAACCTAACCAAGACCTTCTGCAGCTTCCCTACTTCAACACCAACAATCTTGCTGTCATCTGCAAACTTAGCAAAAATGCACTTTTCTTTTGTCCGTATTGTTAATGTATAATGTGAATAGTTGTGGTCCGAACATTGACCCTTGCAAAGGTTTACTAGTCATTCTGGAATGACCCTTTTATCCCACTCTGTCTTCTGCCAATCAGTGAATCATCTATTCATGCCTTACTCCAAACATCATGGACTGACCTCTTATTGAGCAGCCTCCTGTGCAGCACCTTGTCAAAGGCCTTCTGGAAATACAAATCCATCACGTTCGCTAGTTCTCCTTTGCCTAACTTGCTGATTATCGCGTCAAAGAATTCTAAGTAATTTGTCAGGAATGAACTCCCCTTGATGAAACCATGCTGACTTAGTCCTATTTTACCATGCACGTCCAAGTACTACTGTGATATCTGACCAATGACTGAAGTCAGGCTAACTGGCCTATAATTTCCTATCTTCTGCCTCCCTTCTCCTCTTAAGCAGGGGTTATCCATTACCCAGTTTTCTTTGTTTCCTCAGTTCTCAGAGACCCTCCCTGAGGGGGGTGCGTGTGTCTGCTCCCCGCAGACACACGCACCCAAGAAAAGAAATTTATGCAATGTCCGAGATGGCTTTTATTTTTGGAGCAGCTGCTAGTACAGTGCCCCAGGGAACAAGCAATTCTGGATTTGGTGATGTGTAATGAGGCAGACTTGATCAGGAAGCTTAAGGTGAAGGAACCCCTTGGGGGCAGTGATCATAATATGATAAAATTTGCCCTGAATTTGAGGGGGAGAAGCTAGAATCTGGTAACAATATTACAATTGGATAAAGATAGTAGCAAAGACATTTGAGAAGCTGGACAGAGTTGATTGGGAGGAGAGCCTAGCAGAGAAGATGGAGGAGCAGTAATGGCCGGAGTTTCTGGGGATAATTTGGGAGGCACAGCAGAAATTTATCCCAAGGAAGAAGAAATAGACTAAGGGGAGGATGAGACAGCTGTGCCTGCCAAGGGAAGTTAGGGACATAAAAACAAAAGCATACAATATGAAGATTACTGGAGAAGCCAGAGGATTGGGAAGCCTTTTAAAAACCAGCACAGGACAACTTAAAAAAAAACAAAACAAAACAGGGTGGGGAGGAGAGAAGTTTTCTAGTAGAAAAGAAAATGTCGAGGAAATTAGAGACATTAGTGATCTTTCAGGAATCATTGGAGTAAAGGAGGGTCCCGGAGAACTGGACAATGCCTCCTGTAACACCCAGTTTAAGGAGGGAGGCAGGTAGAAGTTCAATCTAATGGATGGGATTGAAGAGTACTTGGAAATGCATGGTAACATAAGGCTGAGTCAGCACAGCTTTGTCAACAGGAGGTCATGCCTGATGAATCTTTTAGGAGGTAATAAGCAAATTAGACAAAGGAATCAGTGACCATGATCTGTTTGGAATTCCAAACAGACCTTTCATAAGGTGCTATATAGTAGGCTGCTAAATAAAAGCCCATGGTGTTCAGGGCGATTAAGAACAAATGCCACACATTATATTACATTAATTATTAGACTAAAACACTATTTCACCTCCTTCCCAAAATTACACCAAAAGCTGTCACAAGTAGGATGCTAGGGAGGACTTCAAATGAAATCATAGGGTCACAGGATCATACAGTAGAGACAAGGCAAGATGGATATTAAAAGGGAATTGATAAGTAGACAATGACTAAGAAGGGACACAGTACAAATCTATCAATTAATAAGACTACAGTTTATAATAAACAAATGACAAAACTAAAGTTGCTGTACCTGAAACATGTAGCATTTAAAAAACAATTACTTCTATTTGCCTATCAATTTTTAAATACAGCATTGCAGCCATTAGAGGCATGGCTGCAGGATTACAGATTGAAACCTAAAGTTTGAAGGGTACATAACAATAGGAAGACCAGGGAGTGAAGAAAAGGTGGAGAGGTGGCTCTGTTAATTATGTTTTTAGTATAATAGAAAGCGATGACCCAGATTCAGGAAACCAGGATGCATAAGCATTTTAGGTAGAGGTGAGAAATGATAAGTAATTACTTGTGGGAGTGGTGTACAGGCCTCTGAAGAGTAAGCTCAGTATGATGAAAAATAAAATAATGGGGCCTTGCCAAAAAGATGCAGCAATAATCATAGGGCAGTTTTAATTTGTGCGTAGTGAAAAAAATCAGATGGACTACGGTAGCCTCAGTGAAGAGTTCATATAGAATGACTGAGTTTCTAAGCACAGCACATTCTGAAGCAAACCAGAAAGCAGTTTGTACTGACTCTAACATTGTGCAACACAATAGGATTAATTAATGCCCTCTTAGTGAAGGTGCCTCTAGGTAACAGTGATTGATAATATAATTGAATTTTACATTCAGTTGAAGGAAGAGGAGATTGGATTCAAGACTCATATTTTAAGCGTGAGTAAGGGCAACTTTGAGGCCACGAGAGTAGAGCTAGTGAAAATAAATTGGCAAATTCGGGTAAGGAGCAGATCAACAGATAATATATGACAGACATTTACAGATATATTTCGGAATGCACAGAACATAGATTGGTTTTTCTCTCAATGGAAAGTACAGGGAGAACTTGTCATCTGTGATAAACAATAAATGTCTGAGAAATTATCACAAAAAGCATATAGTTACGTAAAGATGGGTGGCAGGTCAGAAGATTGTTCTTTAAATTTCATCCAATGAAGAAGGGTTAAATAAAGGAGGGAAAAAGTAGAAAATGAAAGAACACTAGCCAGAAACACAAGTAGCTAATTAGTTTCTATAGGTATTTATTTTAAAGTTAACAAAATGAGTGGTGGTCCTACAGAGTCTGGGGAATTAACAATGGAAAAAAGGAGACAGATGAATTGAACAGGTTTTTATTTAAAATCAATTTTCAATAAAGGAGGTATGAGTAACATCTTAGAATTAGCTGGAGGAAAGCAGGAAACTACACTCCAGTTGGCTTGTAACATCTGTCATAAGAGAAGGTGTTAAGCTATTCTTAAAGACATTATAGCAGAGCAGTTAGAACAGGTCACGCTAATCAGGCAGAGCAAACATCGTTTTGTGAAGGGGAAAGTACATTCAATCAATTTATTGGAGTTCTTTGAGGAAGAAAGACATGCTGTGGATAAAGGGGATCCAGTGGGCAGACTATTTAGATTTCCAAGTGTCCAAGTGCATGAATTACAAAAGGCTAGTCGGCAGAAGCAGCAAGAAATAAGGAAAGCCAATACGATTTTGTGGTTTATTGTAAGGTGAATAGAATACAAAAACAGGAAGATTAGCTTCAGTTGTACAGGGCATTGGTGAGATAGCATCTGGAGCACTAAATTTCAGAGTGGTGTCCTTTATTTAAGGGAAGATATAAATGCATCAGAAGTTCATGCAAGGTTGGCTAGACTAAAACCTGGATTGGATGGATGTTTATTTATCTATTTATGGGTTGAGCTTCAAGGGCAAGGTCACCATGTAATACCACCTTCTCCAAGGCAGATAGAGATGGGCAATGAGCTGCCTTCTTGAACCACTGCAATCTGGGTGTAGGACATCCACAATGTCCCTACACAATGTGAGGGAGGCAATTCCAGGATTTTGACCCAATTAAGGAATGACTATATATTTCCAAGTCAGGATGGTGAGTGGTTTGGAGGGGAACTTGCAGAGGGTGTTCTTGTATACCTGCTGCCCTGTCCTTCAAGATGGTAGTGGGTATGGGTTTTGGAATATGCTAAGGAGCCTTGGTGAATTTCTACAGAGCATCTTGTAGATGGTATACACTGAGTGTCAACAGTGGAGGGAATAGATGCCAATTGATCAATCAAGTGGGCTGCTTTGCTCTGGATGGTGTCAAGCTTCTGCAGGGTTGGTGGGGCAAGTGGGGAGTATTCCATCACACTTCTGACTTGTGCCTTGTGGATACCCTTTGAGGGGAGTTACTTGTAGGATTCCAAGCCTCTGACTGTTCTTGTAACCACTGTGTTCTATGGCTAGCCCTTTGTTTCACCTCTCATTCTTCTAAATGCCAGTGAGTAGACACCCAACCTGTTGAGCCTTTGCTCATAAAATCCCTCCATACCAGGGATCATCCTAATGAACCTTCCCTGAACTCTAATGAAATATTTCCTTAAATAAAGGGACCAAAACTGCTCAGTGCTCCAGATGGGATTTCACCAAAACCTTGTACAGCTGCAGTAAGACTTCCCTCCTCTTATACTCCAACCCCCTTGAAATAAAGGCCAACATTTCATTAGCCTTCCTGATTACCTGTTGTCTGTGTGCTAGCTATCGGTCATAAGTCCCTTCCAGTTGCGGTTTTTCCCCATTTAAGTAATACTGCTCTTTTGTTTGCCCTTCCAAAATGAACAACTTTGCATTTTCCCACCTTATACTCCATTTGCCAACTTTTTGCCCACTTACTTAACCTACCAACATGTCTGTGAAAGTAACCAGATCAGTTGATGTAGATCAGCCATAATCTTACTGAATTCTGGTGCAGGTTCAAGGGGTTGAGTGGCCAAATTCTTCTCCTAATTTGTATGATCTAGGCAACAAAAAGGCTTCTTATGGAACACTTCACCACCACTGGACATACCATCACACTTTGCAATCAACGAAGTACTTCTGAAGGATGCCAGACTATAAATCTATCAAGCTGACAGAACCACAAGCTCATACGGACAGTTGATTAATATGATCTGTAAAGCAACTTCCCATTGATAAAACATTAACCACCACTAAAATAAGTCTTAAATGGGACACAATGTGTTTCATTTATACCCACAGACCCAACAGTACTCTGCACCAATGCCAACATAAATGCCCCATTATTTCTGGTAAAAGTGAATTTTGATAGCTCACTCTAGGTTATGATGGGTTTATGTATTTCTGTAACGCAAAGTGTTTACCTGGGGTTACTTTTCAGTGTATTTACTAGAAACTCATGCAGATCGATTCCGGTGGAGTCGGTATATTCTTGACTTGAATCTGTTAAAAAGAAGACAAAATGATCACATTTTTTAAAAAAAAGAGTTACCTTTGAGAGAAATGCAGGTAGTTTTTTTTTTAAAAAGCTATTGTGTTCCTTTTGTCCCCCCGATATGAACATATTTAGCTGGAAAGATAGTAATTTAAACCAACATTACTGCTCCAAGACCACACCTGATGCTGTTTCTGCTTTGGTTGACAGGATTTGAGGAGCAAGAAATGAAAACTCAACCATCTCATGGCACTATATTTGAACTTCTAGCAGAGTGTCATGACTAACAGTACATACAACTGGATATGGATTTGTGACCAGTTTCCCCTGGGACAAACTCTCCATCTTGATTACTCTATCCATCAATTGTATTTATATAGCATCCTCTTCATGGGAAACATCCAGATATACTTCACTTGGTTATGCTCAGAAATAGGTGGACATCGATCCAGAGAAGGGATCAAGAAAAATTTGTTCAAAGTAGGTTTTAAAGAGGGAAGGGGGAAGGATGGACGTATGGCTGGAAATTTAAAACCTGGCAGCTGCTCAGGAACCAAAGACCAGACAATTTGTTTCACCAAGGGAATGAAGGGTAAATTAAAGTGCTATGAGCATGTTCTTTCATACCTCCTCATAGTTTAACAGTCACTTTTCAGTTTCAGAGGAGCTCATCTGCTCCTTTACAGTCTATAAAAGCAGTCGAGCATCACATCAGGCCTCCCCAATAGCGTTGCTGAGAAGAGACATATTGTTGAAACTTTTCATCTTGCACTAATCAGGCAAATACAAGAGGGCCAATTCAAGAATACATTTGCCCTGACGAGTGCAAGACAAAAATGTTTTGATAGTATATTGCTCTGGTCCCAAGTAATGGTAATACCAGACAAGTCTTGTTTGTTTACCATGGTGGTTATTAATTGGACAGACACTGCCAATATACATTAATAAAAGAACATAAAATTTGTACACAAAAGAAATACACAAACTCTACAAGAACTATTGGAATAATCTCATTACAAATATCAGGAAGGAAGACTTATCCCTTTTAGCACATCACTTGGATAACAGATACCCAAACCTGAGCAAAGAGTCACTTCTCTCTGCACACTAAAGCATCTTACTCAGCTGACAGGGCTGTAATAGCTTTCATTTCAGCCAATTCTGTGTATTTACTAGATGCTATTTTTGTTGGTTAACGTCTCTCCTTGAAATGCTTAAAACAAATTGCTAACTCACCTCACTTACTTACCACCGGTTCCTTCAATTGAGGTCTTCAGCAGCCTCTAAACTTATCAGGACTTCTGCTCAAAGACTCATACCAACAGGACCTGTGTTGTTTATGGATCTTCTTCTGCACCAGCCCCCCCCCATGAAAAATTTGTCAGCAGAAACTTAACTGACCAGTATAGGTCACCTGAGAGAATTGTTCAAGTCAAATGCCTTTTATCAACCTTGTTTTAAACCCGCAGTCCAAAATTAATTTCTGACCTTTTTTTTTTAAGCAAAAGTCACACCTCCACAGAACTGAAAACTAAAGTTTGGTTCCTTCCCTACTCAAGTTCTCAAAAAACAATGCATCATGAACCTTCATCACAATATTTCAGCTCCGCGGCAGCTTGAAAAAGAGGAGGCAAGTTCCTTTCATTAACCAGAGAATAAGTCAAATTACACAGGTGAAGGAAGTCATCAGCATGATTCTGCATCCCAACATTCTGTACTAGCAAGCCAGTTAAGGTTCAAGTATTCTGCTGATTTGCTCTGATATTCCAGCATCTTGCCTATTACACAATTCTGTGATTTTTTTTTATACAAAGAATAAAATCCAAGAGGGCTATGATGGGGAAAACAAAGTCAATGTATTTGTGATGTTCTAGGAAGACCCATGGGCTGTGTAGAGTTGTCTGATTTCCAGTCAGTGGACTGACGTTTTCTCTCAGCCTGGACGAGAAAGAGCTATGTTTGAAAAATAAATCAATTCAACTGCTGAACAAGATTTGTTAAGTCAGCATTTGTTGAGGGCAGCTTGAGTCAGCTGAGATGTTCACCATGGCAAAACAGTTTGCCCATACATTTGATGCTGAATTTGACAGGTCAGGAAGAAACAAAAATTGGTGATTTATATTAGTGCAGCATTCCTGGGTGAAGGAAGTCAAATAAAAGAATCAGCTAGGTTACTCATTGGAAGTGCCACTACCCTAAGGGCAGAATCAGAAAAAGAGTAAGCAGGTGTGATAATATCAGATCAACAACCTGCCTGTACAAAGTACCTTAAATGTAGAAAACTCCCAGGGTTTTTCAGAGAGCTTCAAATGCAAAAAAATATTCACATCAAGCCAGAAGGAGGGGTTATCAGGATAAGTGTGCAAACACTTCGTCAAAGGTAGTTTAAGGAGGTTTTTAAAAACAAGAAAAGCAGTCAGGAGTGGAAATTTCAGGATGCAAGACATGGTCATCAGGGGTGCAGCAAATGCAGCAGAGGACTGCTGAAAAGTTTATAGGGCAAAGAGGAGAGAGCTCCAGGCTTGAGGCAGGAGATGGGAAGGACTGGAGGAGATTTAAACTTGAGAATGGAAAATTGGGGAGCAGAGAGCTAATGTAGTTGAGGACGACCTGGTACAGGTTCAGATACAGGCAGTCTTTTGCACAAGCTCAAGTCTATAGAGATATGCAGATCAGAGGGCCAGGCCAGGAAAACATTAGAGCAATTGAGGCTGGAGAAGGTAACAATGACAAAGATGAGGATTTCAGAAGAAGGGATGCAGTCAGGTGGCACTACAGAGATGAAAATACGAGCTTGTGAGATGGAGTGGCTGTCCAAAGTTCAGCTCAGGATCTTGCTGGATTCCAAGGTGACATAACATTACAGATTCTCTAACAGTCTTACGTAAAGAACAAATCTGAACACCAACTAAATATCTACCAGTGATCATTTTTCCAAAGCTTTTACTCTTTTATGATATTAAGGTTTCCCCAAATGGCAGCTATAAAATATATATGCATGCAGAGCTAATGATAAAACTGTGGGTGTAAAAACTTTCAAAGACTCATTATGTGCAATAATTTAATGGAAGAACCAAAATTTTGAATGTAAACTTTGTAGCAACCTTTTCTCCAAGCTGTTTATGAAATTTTGACTGTGTGAAAAACATTTTCCAATCATCAGAGCTCTAACTATCTGCCTTCCTGATTAGCAAATCAAATTTTCACAATGCCAAAACCATGCATAGAAACTGGCTCATTAAAAATAACAAAAGCAGCTATGTAAACTAAATCTCCTTTTGTTCTTAACTAAATTTTACATAATGTTTATTATGTTCTTTTTGTGCTGTAATTATTCCAGAACTGGAAGGATCTTGCACCATCCAATAAAATACAATCATTCACAAGGGTTTGAGGTAGAGGCTCTATGCTGTGCATAAAAGTACTTGATTGGGTCACTAGGTTAATATCTCTACACTCAGGTTGTAAGTTTGCTCACTGAGCTGGTAGGTTTGTTCTCAGAATGTCACCATACTGGGTAACACCTTCAGTGAGCCTCCGGTGAAGCGCTGGTGTTCTGACCTACATTCTGTTTGTGTGTCTTGGTCTGTTAAGGTGGGTGATATCATTTCTGGTTCTTTTTCTTAGAGGTTGGTAAATGGGGTCCAAATCGATGTGTTTATTGATGGAGTTCCAGTTTGAATGCCAACCTCTAGGAATTCCCGTGTGTGTCTCTGTTTAGTCTGTCCTAGGATGGGTGTGTTGTCCTAGTCAAAGTGGGGTCCTTCTTTATCGGTGTGTAAGGACACTAGTGATAGCGGGTCATGTCTTTTGGTGGCTAGTTGGTGTTCATGTATCCTGGGGGCTAGTTTCCTGCCTGTCTGTCCAATGTAGTATTTGTTACAGTCCTTGCAGGATATTTTGTAAATGACATTCATTTTGCTGGCTGTTGGTTCATCAGTAGCTGTTTGTGTGTTGGTAGATTTGTGGGCTACCATGATGCCAAGGGGTCTGTGTAGTCTGGAAGTCATTTCAGAGAGGTCTTTGATGTCTGGTAGTGTGACTAGAGTCTCTGGGCGTGTTTATCTCCTTATTTGGGTTTGTTGTTTAAGAATCGGTGGACTGTGTTTATCGGGTCAGGATGAGTGTAGTGCTGGAAAAGCAGGTCAGGCAGCATCCAAGGAGCAGGAAAATCGATGTTTCGGGCCAAAGCTCTTCATCAGGAATTATGGAGTACCTGCTGTTCTTGATTGCACTGTATAGGTATTTTTCTTCTGCTGCTCGTAGTTCCTGAGCACTACAGTGTGTTGTGGCCCATTTAGATAATGTTCTGATGCAGCTCAGTTTGTGGGTGTTGGGAGGATTGCTCCTGTAGTTGAGTATCTGGTCTGCGTGTTGCTTTCTTGTCGACACTGGTCTGCAGTTCTCCACTGACTGTTCGTTCCACTGTGCCATCTAGGAAGGGGAGTCTGTTGTTGTTCTTCCCATGTTGCAGCACTTATGGGTACTCGCCAAAAGCTGCTAAATGACAAGGAGGGGGGAAAATATCACAATTGTCCAGTCCAAGGTGCTCTCACAAAAAATGGTTCAGGACTTGTTTTTGAAGTAGAGGGATGCAGTCATTGGTAAATCAGACAGGAGATGCTTGTCACAGGGTAAGAAAAACAGTATAATTCTCCAGAACAGGTATGCTTATTAAACAGCTGCAAAACCAACAGAAACATCTAATACACTCTTATTTAGAGGGGACAAGGGAGGTTAATAGTGAGCTGAAACCTTGTTACACGGTACTGTTGTAGAACTGAAAGAGAAATGAATCCAACCATCTGATATTCATTTAATGAAATCTCCCATAGCCAAGCAAATCCATTTTATTACTGTATTTCTGACTGCCTATGATAACAGAAAAAAAAAGTGAACATCTGATAATAGCAGGTCTTGAAACATTTCAACACTAATCAAAAGGAGCAATCCTTAACCCAGTTGCCCAATTTCTATGAATTCCATGTGGCCTTGACTAAACCAGTTCTGTTGGAATAGTACAGAAAGGGCAGAATATGCAACGATAAAATTATATTCTTATTCAGACTGCCTTTGAAAATATTTCACATAATCCCACAAACACCTTGTATATCTAATAAGATGGATTCAGATAGGTTTTGTGGTTGTCACACCTCATTGCAGTTGTTTTGAAAATTGAAGCAACAATGTTGAACAAAGTCTTCTTTCTCCACAGTTGACACAGAAATTGAACATATTGTGAACTGTGATGATGATATTGACAGAATTTTACAGGATGTAAGCTGAAATGAACAACCACGTGACAGCTAAAATTTAATTCAGAGAAAGCATGGAACCATTATTTTGGCCGTAAGATCAAGGAGAGGTAATGTAAAAGGTACAATTCAAAAGGGGGTACTGAAACAGAGAGACTGAGGTAAATGTCCCAAACAGTTGAAGACAGCAGGGCAGGTTAAAGTGATTAAGGCAGCCAATGGCATCCTTTGTAAACAGAGGCAAAAAGTGCCAAAGAAGCTATGGAGCAGCACGGTGGCTCAGTGGTTAGCACTGCTACCTCACAGCATGGGGGTTCCAGGTTCGATTCCAGCCTCGGGTGACTGTCTGTGTGGAGTTTGCACATTCTCCCCGTGTCTGCGTGGGTCACCTCCGGGTGAACACAGAACATTACAGCGCAGTACAGGCCCTTCGGCCCTCGATGTTGCGCCGCCCTGTCATACTAATCTGAAGCCCATCCCACCTACACTGTTCCATGTATGTCCATTTGCCTGTCCAATGACGACTTAAATGCACTTCAACTTTGCGAATCTACTACCAATGCAGGCAAAGCATTCCATACCCTTACTACTGAGTTTCCTCCCACAGTCAAAAGGTGTGCAGGTCAGGTGAATTGGCCTTGCTAAATTGCCTGTAGCATTAGGTGCATTAGTCAGAAGGAAATGGGTCTGGATGGGTTACTCTTCAGATGGTCAGTGTGGACTGGTTGGGCTGAAGGGCCTGTTTCCACACTGTAGGGAATCTAAACTAAAAAAACACGTGTAAAACATTGGTTAAAACTCAGTTGCAATACTGTGCACCAATCTGGACACCACACTTTAAGAAGAACAGGAGGCTTTATGGTGTAGAATAAAATCATGAAAATGATTCCAGGACTGAGGGACTTCAGTTACATTGACAGATGATTGTTCTCCTTGGAGAAGGGAAGGCTGAGAACTGAGATAAGAGTTGTACAGAATAATAAGGGATCTGAACAGGGAGAAAATCGGCAGAGTGGTCAAGAACCAGACGGCACTGATCAAAGATGATTGGTAAAAGAACTAGAAGCAATCGGAGGATAGTTTTTTTTAAAAATACAGATGGTGGTTAGTATCTGAAATGCCATTTCTGAAATGTGTGATGGAGGCAGATTCAATCATACTTTCAAAGGGGAATTGGATTAATATCTGAAGAGAAAATATTTGCAGGGCCACACGACTGCTGACTGGAACGAATGAGCTGCACGGACCTAACAGCTCAAATGGTAGTCTACGGTGTTGCAAACAGCGATCAGTTTGAGATCGTGTGACACAATTTAGAGTCTTTTTACTTAGCAATTTTTGCACTAAATCTTCAGCATTAATCAGACAGGAAGTTAGTTTCTGACCTCTTGACAGCATTTTTCTTGGGACTTTCTCCAACTTCTCTTTCTTTTCCTTGTCTTCTTTCTCAGAGCCATCCTTTGAGGGCCTTTCTTCTTCTTTATCAGAAGGGCAAGTGAACTGGAGTTGAATAACATCCTGTAAAATATGGTATAGGTAGAGGTTACTGTCAAACCTTACAGAGCAATACAAGCTAGTTAGTCGGCAGCCAACAGTGAGATACAGTTCTGAGGAAGGGTCACTGGACCAGAAACATTAACTTGGATTTCTCTTCACAGCTGCTACCAGACCTGCTGAGCTTTCTCAACAACTTTTTTGTTTTTGTTTCTGATTTACAGCATCTGCAGTTCTTTCAGGTTTTTTTTTAAAAAAGTGAGATACAATGAATCTCTCCACCAGTAAAAATGACAAGACAGCTTCCCAGATCACATTCATGTTTAGTGCCAGCCCAAGAAACTCGAAACTTTAGGGAATCCACTCACACATCTCTCAGGCAAAGGGGCTGTAGATGACAATCAATAAAAATTTGGTAGCCAAAATCCTTTGGGTTATTTGACCAGAACCTGACAGTGGTGGTGTGCAGCACCAATCCAAGTCAGCAGAAAGATCAGTTATGCTTCATAACAATGGCCAAAACAAATTTTACTTGATGCATCTACTGGGTTTTGTTTAATATTCATTCATGGGATGAGGACACAACTGACTATCCCAGCATTTATTGCCCAATAGTTAGCAGTCAACCACATTGCTGTGGGTCTGGAGTCACATGTAAGTCAGACCAGGTAAAGATGGCAGTGGACTCATGGTCATCATTAGACTCTTAATTCCAAACTTTTATTGAATTTGAATTCAAATTCTATCATCTGCTGTGGCAGGATATGAACTTAGTTCTCCAGAACATGACTTAATAGTCCTGCAATAATACGACTGTTATGGCCCATCAAGATATCACCAAGTTTGTTTCATAACCGACTGTAATTTGATTAGTTACTTCTGACAGTTCTTGACTGGGAGAAGCCACAACCCATTTGTTCTGATGCTCCACGCCAGCAGGTTCTGAGAAATTCAAGTCAAATACATTTTGAATAGCGATGTCCCTTTTTCTTTCATCTTGTAATTCTTTGATTTTCCTCCTCCTCCAATTAATTTCGTTATGCATAATACATCACTTTCGATCCAAGTCTCCCTGACAAACACAGACCCAAATCCCAAGGCGACTGCCGTATGACAGCAGTCCAGTGTGTATGGACAAGGCAATGTACGTATCGACCAAGACCATTAGCAGTATTAATTTGCCTAACATGGTTAATGCAGTGCTTAAAGCCTTTGGCAGAATAGGAAATCAACACTGCATTGATCTGCAAAGTAATGTCATTCTGTTCGGGTCGTTTTTTTCAATAACGATAAACACATGAAGGTTGTACTTTGTCTGAATCTCTTTAACGTCAGCTGAACAAAAAAAAGGTTAGGGTGTTAGCGTGAGCAAACGATCACCAAACTAATAAACAAAATGTGAACATTAATGTCCGGAACTGGGAGCCTAACACTGCAGTCACAACAAGTTGGATTAACTAATCTGATCAAAAATATCTGAAGAATACTCATTGCAATGTTCTGAAAAGAACAGAAAACTTGGCTGAGGAAACCAGTGCTCCATCAGGCTTCTATATTAAATAAAAGCAACATGCCATAGGCAAAGTTTCTGGTGATTAAAAAAGCCCAGCGAGTCAGGACATGCTTTGCCTCCCAAGAATCATGACTGGATTAACTCCTGCAGTGTGTACAAGTTGCTGAATGAAGAAATATCATTTTATAACTTTCAGCAGAGGGCAGAGAAACGAGCTCCATTTCCCCTCTGGGGCAGGTCAACTTTTCTTGCGTAACTAGGGTGTTTTCAGCTTGTATGTGATCATGGAGAACCTTGTGGTATGAACAGGCAGCAGGTCAATGCCTCCATCATTACCCTTTGGGATCAAAGGTCCAGATAGACAGTAATTCCCGGCAAGCCAGCAGCATCACTCAAGCTCTTGGAATGGACACCTGCAGCTAAATATTCTGGCTCTTCTGCCCTCCTTGGCCAGACATGTTTCCACTATTCTCCAGCCTCCTTTACCCATGCCCATCATACTCAAGCATCCTTCTCTTTCTCACTCACACCTCATGCAGCTTACTCACTACTGCCACCTTCTCTCAATCACAGCATGGCACAGACAATTGTCACCCTTTCCAACCCAAAAAAAGAGGGCAAAGTAGCAGCTGTTCACTGCAAAGTCCAGCGAGTAGAGTTCCTCACCTGCTGCACACCTCTGATATAGCCAGGAATCAGAAGGCATTTACTGCTTGCTCGTAGAGAACTTAGTTGTCAAGAGTATCATAATTCTGGCTAACTGGCATTTTAATGAGCATGCACATGTATATAAAAAGACTTCATAATGCTTGTTGTCAGGAAGCTTGACCCACCTTTATAGTTCTGAGAATTTAATTGCTAACCTGATTTTTGGTTCCCCACCCACTTTGCTCGCTGCACCTGGGAGTGGTGCAACATTGTGCCCTTTTAGTCGATTCATGGAAGGGTCTTCTACTTTGTACATTCAACCTCCTTCAAACGGTGTTTCTCCTTTAGGTTTACCTGGATTTCCTGAGGACCATCACATGTGAACGGGTGAGAAGACTCTTCACACACAGCAAGGCTTCGTACCAATTTTAACTTGGAATTGGACTGAAAGGAATAAGAAAAGAATCCTTTCAAAGGTACTGAGAGAACACTGGAAAATCTGAGGCATGCCCTGCTTTTGGTAACCCTGGCTGCTGCTTTTCTCCTACTCATAGCTTTTTTTTTAATTCACGGAATGTGGTCATCACTGCCAAGACCTGCATTTATAAGCCAGCCCTAATGACCCGAGAGAAGGTAGTAGTGAACCACTTTCCTGGACCACTGAAGTCGATATAAAATGGATACATGCACATTGCTTTTAAGTAAATAGTTCCAAGACTTCAACCAAGTGAAAATGAAAGATGGAGACACATTTCAAAGTAAAAATGGATATGATTTGAAGGGGAATTTGCAGGTGATGGTGTACCCCATGCATCTGCTGTCCTTATCTAAGCAATTATGATGTTTCAGAGAGTTTTAACACACTGAAAAGCTCATCTGTGATTTTGGTTCTCAGTATAGTATTAGCACCACACGATGCACTTAACCACTGGGCCAGCATTAATATGAAATCTAACAGGTCATTTACAAATGTCACTCAACAGCTAACACAGATAATATTCACAATGGCTCCCTGGCTGTCAGCTCCTTTCAGGGCTCCTCACTATGTGCTTCTGTCTTTAGTCACTTGGTGTTGTGGTTCTGTTCACCGAGCTGGGAATTTGTGTTGCAGACGTTTCGTCCCCTGTCTAGGTGACATCCTCAGTGCTTGGGAGCCTCCTGTGAAGCGCTTCTGTGATGTTTCCTCCGGCATTTATAGTGATTTGTACCTGCCGCTTCCGGTTGTCAGTTCCAACTGTCCATTGTAGTGGCCGATATATTGGGTCCAGGTCGATGTGCTTATTGAGTGAATCTGTGGATGAGTGCCATGCCTCTAGAAATTCCCTGGCTGTTCTCTGTTTGGCTTGTCCTATAATAGTAGTGTTGTCCCAGTCGAACTCATGTTGCTTGTCATCTGAGTGTGTGGCTACTAAGGATAGCTGCTGTTATGAGTCCTAGTGGTCGCAGTAGTCTGGCTGTCAGTTCTGAAATGCTCTTGATGTATGGCAGTGTAGCTAGTCCTTTGGGTTGTGGCATGTCCTCATTCCGTTGTCTTTCCCTTCCGCATCTGTTGATGAAATTGCGGGGGTATCCGTTTTTGGCGAATACATTGTAGAGGTGTTCTTCTTCCTCTTTTTGCCGTTCTGGTGGGCTGCAGTGTGTTGTGGCCCTTTTGAACAGTGTCTTGATGCAACTTCTTTTGTGTGTGTTGGGATGGTTGCTTTCGTAGTTCAGGGCTTGGTCTGTGTGTGTGGCTTTCCTGTGTACCTTTGTGGAGAAAGTGAGGTCTGCAGATGCTGGAGATCAGAGCTGAAAATGTGTTGCTGGAAAAGCGCAGCAGGTCAGGCAGCATCCAGGGAACAGGAGAATCGACGTTTCGGGCATAAGCCCTTCTTCAGGGCTTTGTGTACCTTTGTGGTGAATTCTCCATTCGGTGTTCTCTGTACCATCACGCCTAGAAATGGGAGTTGGTTGTCCTTTTCTTCCTCTTTAGTGAATCGGATTCCTGTGAGTGTGGCGTTGATGATCCGGTGTGTGTTCTCCATTTCTGTGTTTTTAATGATTACAAAGGTGTCATCCACATATCTGACCCAGAGTTTGGGTTGAATTTGCGGTAAGACTGTTTGTTCTAATCTTTGCATTACCACTTCTGCACATCGACCTGGACCCAATATACCGACCACTGCAGCGGACAGCTGGAACTGACAATCGGAAGCGGTAGATTCAAATCACTATAAATGCCGGAGGAAACATCACAGAAGCGCATCACAGGAGGCTCCCAAGCACTGAGGATGTCACCTAGACAGGGGACAAAACGTCTGCAACACAAATTCCCAGCTCGGCGAACAGAACCACAACAACGAGCACCCGAACTACAAATCTTCTCACAAACTTTGTCACTTGGTACTACAGAACTCAAGTATTGCTGAAAAAAAGCTTTCTACTTTGACCTCATTAGGATAGAGGTAAGAATAAACTCTGATCACTTTACAACCCTTTCCCCGTTGCTGCTATTCCTAGCTAAGCCTGCGAGTGGCCAACTGGCTCTACTGTTTTTTGACCTTCACTTAGTCTGTTCATCATCAGAAATTCAATCCCTGGGCCAAACTTATTTACCTGCCACTTCTGGACCTTTGTGCCTTGCACTTCACCATTAGCTTTCTGACCTGTATCTGATTCTATAGACATCTTCATTACCATATAAATCCTTCTATCAGTGTGTTTTCCAATACTCTACTCTTCAAACTGCTTCTGGACTTTACTGAACAATAGTTTGTCAGTCCACCATGCTGACTCCACCTTACTTCTGTCAACTTTACCACACAACAGGACCCTGAATTTAACTCTGGATTCTTCCTTATTGCCTGCTCTGCTTTCCAATTACCATGATTTACACACCTTAATGGTTGCTGTGCAACCAGGTCTATGCAACTTAAGTTTGCCCAACAATTCATGTACACCTTTGTCTACCACTCTGCATCAGGTTCATTTCAGCATTTCTTTCCCTTTTCAGAAAAAAAAAGCTTCTCCTTTGTATCCTCCTAGACCCTCTCTTCGACCTTCATACCTCCTTTGATTTTTGTACTCTCAGAATCCTCCCAGTTTCCTACTCCAACCCTTCAGTACTCTTTGACCTTCTTGCTCTCTTGGTACTGTACCAGGGTTGATACCAACTTCAATAAACCTACAGCTTCCCTCTTTAATGTCTTTGTTCATTCATTTTATTAATTAAGTAAATAAAATTGGACACGTCAAAGATATTGCCCACTATTCAATGAAATCATTGTTGATCTGATAATCCTCAACTCCACTTCATACCTTTTCCCCATAGCCCCCAACTCCCTTACTGAGTAAGCTGCAAAACTGCCCCAAGTAAACGTGACTGCACAAGATATTCTGTTTCAAACTCTTCTGCTCACAGCTAAAATTGACTTGGAAAGAAATGGGCACATGTGGGTAGGGGGAAGAGTTTCTGCATTATTTTGTCCAGAAATCAATCAAGGGAATACATAGCTTCAGGACAGGGATACAAAACCTGGATGCTCAAAATTTGAAATAAAAACAAAAAAATGCTGGATACTTAGTAGGTCAGGGAGCATCTGTGGACAGAGTGAGTGAATACTTTAGGTCAATAATGACACTTCATCAGATGGCTCATCATTAGCTGAAACATTAACTCTGCTTCCCTTTCTACAGGCACTGTCTCATCTGCTGAGTAGATCCAGCATTTTCTGTTTATATTTCAGAACAAGGTGGGTATAACTGACAGGAATCTGGATGGTGGGGCTTTAGGTAGAGATGAATAAGACAGCCCTGAAAACATTGGCTTGGTCCAACAAGAACAACATACTCTTTCTTGTGAACTTAGGGAGGACAGCCACCATGCAACCCAAGGAACTGGGGCTCAGAATACTATAGGGGAAGAACAGGGAAACAGTTAAATAGAAGTGCGCCAATAATTGGAGGGTAACTCTATAACCTACAGTTTGGAGGATACACAGCATCCTCCAAAGGCAAGAAAGAGAACCCTGAAAGGGTACTGCCTACCTGGTACCACAGTAAAACCTCTCTCATGACAGCCAGATAGGAACTTAGAAAGGGAAAGTGCAAGTCCAACTGCTGTGAAACAAATGATCGGGAGGTGGTCCTGCTGAAAAGTATCAGAAATTAAGGTCTAAGATACAAGAATAACATAACAGCACACACTGATTGCATGGCAATTAATACATTGAGAAAATGGGGATCTAAGAAGACGCCTAAACATAAAATGAGAAGAAATCCTATTAAAAGGAGTTAAATGTCTGTACAGCAATGTGCAGAGTATCTATAATAAAGCAGGGGAATTCGAGGCAGTCATACACGGGAAGGAATACGGAGACATGGCTGCAGAAAAATCAGAACTGGGAATTAAACATTGCAAGTTATAGCATATTTAGGAAAGAGTGAGGAATAAGTGGAATAGTGTACTTATTAGGAACAGTATAATAGAAGTAGAAAAAACAGAGATGTAGCTATCATGAAGCCAAAAACAAAACCCATATGGGTAGAGATGCAAGATAATCATGGATCAATCACAGTTATAGTTGTAGTCCATAGACCACCTGATAGCAGAAGGGAGAGGAATACATTTATTTTAAAAACAAGAAATTGAGAGAGATTTCAATTCCACTGATGTGAATTAGACAGAAGAGATCGGTAAAGGGGGTAAGAAAATTAACTTGTAAAGGTGTACAGGATTCCTTTCTAACCTAGAAACCCCAACTGGGGTAGATTCACAGCTGGACGTGGTATTGGGAAATTAATTAAAGCAGCTGTAAAAGTAGGAGAACATACAGGCAGCAGTGACCATAATATTATACACTAAGTCAACAGGTTGGAAAAAAGCTGTATTTGAAGGACCTGCTAGGACTTGTGAAAATTAAATGGCAAACAACAATGTAAATCAGCAATAGGATCAGCCAGATCGGTGTTTAACAGAGAGCAGCAACATTATAATCTGCTGAAAGAAACTAAACACTAGAGGAATTCCATGAATGAATAAAGAAAGAAGCAGTCAACTAAAGCTTCAATAAAGGGCATATATGAAGTCCATATAGAGTGCAGGGTAAGAGACCAAAATGAAGGGATGAGGAAAAAAAACATTAAGATGCAAACAATTTAAAAAGGCAAAGTGAAACGTGAAATTAAATTATCAAAGAATATAAAGTAAAATAATAAAGACTTTACAGACACATAAACGTTTAAAAAAAAAAGTGATGAGAATTAGATCATGAAGTGTGTGGCAGGGTACAAGTAAGCACACCACTGAATTTAAAAACAAGAATGTACTGGATGATCCAAATGTATTCAAACTGGAATAAAACCCTGGTACAAATGGATTGAATCCATATATAGAAGGCATTCCTGGATGAACACAATGCATGGTTGCTCGCAGTTGCCAGTATCAGCAAACATTGCCCATATTTAAACAGAATCCACAGGACAGATACTGGAAGCATGACTCCTCTGATTAAAATGATTACTTCAGAAAACTTCCACTGTCAGAGGGATGGAAGGTACTCAAGAATCGGATAGAACATGCTCAGGAAATTACAGACCAGTCAGTTTAACGTCAGTAAATAGGACAAACAATGGACAGGTCTGTCAGCATCTGTGGAGAGAAATCAGAGTTAATGCTTATGGTCCAGTGACTCTTCCTTAAAAGCTGAGGAACCTGAAATGTTAACTCTGATTTCTCTCCACAGATGCTGCCAGATCTGCTGAGCTTTTCCAGCAATTTCTGTTATTGCTGCTGATTTACAGCACCCATGGTTCTTCCAGTTTTTTTATTAGGAAAAATAATGGAATCCTTACTAAAAGGGAGAATAAAGGAACATCTAGAAATAAATATAACGATGAACAGATAACATGAAGTTCAAAAGGAAAAGTCTTGCTTGTCCAATATTCCTGAACCTTTTGAGGTGGTAATGGAGAGTAGACAATGGTTAAGCAGCAAGTATAATTTATCTGGATTTCCCAAAGGGCCTTCAATAAAGTGTCCCTCAAAAGGCGAATGAATAAACTCAAATGGAGAGTAGGGCAGAATAGGTTGCAAGCTGGTTTCAAGACAGAAAGCAGAAACCCGGAGTTAAGGATAGTCATTCAGAGTGGCAGAAGGTAAGATATGGTGTTCCTTATGGATTAGGGCTAGGATCACTGCTAGTCACAGTTTACATTAATGACTTGAACTTCTAACATGGTCTAACAGTTAAATATGAAGTAGTACATTTTTCAGAGGAAGAATGGGGGGGGGGGGTCACTTATTACTTGGATTATGCAAGAGAACACAGAACAGAGAACAGCGCATGTTATGCTGACCTTTTATCCAAGACTAACCGACACACCCTTCATTGTACTATCTCCCACTGCCCATCCAAAGGTCACTTAAAAGGTCCCTAAAGTCTCTGACTCTAGTACCATTGCTGGCAGTGCATTCCATGCACCCACCACTCTGCGTAAAAAACTACCTCTAATATCTCCCCGAAACCTTCCTTGAATCAATTGAAAATTATACCCCCATGTGATAGCCATTTGTGCCCTGGGAAAAAGTCTCTGGATATCCACTCTACCTAGTCCACTCATCATCTTGTACACCTCTTTCAAGTCACCTCTCATCCTTCTTTGCTCCAATGAGAAAAGCCCTAGCTCCTTCAACCTTTCTACATAAGACATGCCCTCCAGTCCAGGCAGCATCCTGGTAAATCTCCTCTGCACCCTCTCTAAAGCTTCCACATCCTTATCATATTGAAATGACCATAACTGAACACAATCTTCCAAGTGTGGTCTAACCAGGGCATAACTTCACAGCTCTGAAACTTAATCCCCCTGCTAATGAAGGCCAACACACCATATGCCACCTTAACAACCCTAACAACTTGGGTGGCAACTCTGAGGGATCTATGGACACAGACCCCTCTGTTCCTCCACACTGCCAAGTATCCTGTCTTTAACCCTGTATTATGCATTCAAGTTCAACCTTCCAAAGTGAATCACTTCACGCTTTTCCAGGGTTGAATTCCACCTGCCTCTTATCAGCCCAGTTCTGCATCCTGTCAATGTCCCATTGCACCCCAGAACAGCTCTCCACACTATCCACAACTCCACCAACCTTTGTGACATCGGCAAACTTACTAACCCACCCTTCCACTTCCTCATCCGACTCATTTATAAAAATCACAGAGCAGAGGTCCCAGAACCGATCCCTGCGGAGCACCACTGGTCACCGAGCTCCAGGCTGAATACTTTCCAGCTACCACCACCCTCTGTCTTCAATGGGCCAGCCAATTCTGTATCCTATGCCTCCTTACTTTGAATCAGCCTACCATGGGGAACTTTATCAAACGCCATGGTAAACTCCATGTACACCACATCCACTGCCCTATCTTCAATGTATTTTGTCACATCCTCAAAGAATTCAATAAGGTTTGGGAGGCATGGCCTGTCCCTCACAAAGCAATGCTGACTCTCTCGAATCAAACTATAATTTTCCTAATAATCATAAATCCTGTCTCTCAGAATCCTCTGCAATACTTTGCCCACCGCTGATCTATGACTGACTGGTCTGTAATTCTTAGGATTATCCTTATTCCCTTGTTCAAGAAAGGGAATAACATTTGCCACCCTACAATCATGCAGCACAACTCCAGTGGACAATGAGGGCGCAAAAAACGTCGCCGAAGGCGCAGCAATCTCTTCCCTCACTTCCTATGGTAAGCTTGAGTATATCCCGTCTGGCCCAGGGAGTTATCTATCCTTACGATTGTCAGAATTTTCAGCACATCCTCCTTAATATTAACCTGTTCAAGCATGTCAGCCTGTTTCACACTGTCCTCACAAACAAGGTCCCTCTCACTCGTGGATACTGAAGCAAAGTATTCATTAAGGACCTCCCCTACTTCCTCCAACTCCAAGCGCAAGTCCCCTCCATTATCCCTGATTGCCCCTCCCCTCACTCTGGCCACCCTCTTGTTCCTCACATAAGTGTAGAATGCCTTAGAGTTTTCCTTAATCCTACCTGCCAAGGCTTTCTCATGCTCCCTTCTAGCTCTTCTAAGTCCATTCTTCAGTTCTTTACTGGCTATCTTGTAACACTCTAAAGCCCTATCTGATCCTTGCTCCCTCAACCTTAAGTAAGGTTCCTTCTTCCTCTTGACTAGATGTTCCACATCCCTGGTCACTCAAGATTCCTTCACCCTCCCATCCCTTCCTTTCCTCAGTGGGACAAAACCTATCCAGCACTGGCAGCAAGTGCTCCCTAAACAACCTCCGCATTTCTGTCGTGCATTTCCTTGAGAATAACTGTTCCCAATTTAGGTGCCCCTGTTCCTGCCTAATAACGTTGTAATTCTCCCTCCCCCAATTAAATATTTCCCATACCATCTGCTCCTATCCCTCTCCATGACGATAGTAAAAGGTCAGGGAGTTGTGATCACTCTCACTGAAATGCTCTCCCACAGAGAGATCTGACACCTGGCATGGTTCATTGCCAAGCACCAAATCCAATATGGCCTCAGGTACCCTTCCTGAACACATCTGACAAAAAACTGCTCCATCCAAACTATTTGAACTAAGGAGGTTCCAATCAATATTTGGGAAGTTAAAGTCACCCATGACAACAACTCTGTCACTTTTGCACTTTTCCAAACTCTGCCTCCCAATCCGCTCCTGTGTCTCTGTTGCTATCAGCTGGTCTATGGAAACCTCCCAATAAAGTGACTGCTCCTTTCCTGTTTCTGACTTCCACCCATAATGACTCAATAGACAAACCCTCCTCAATGACCTTTTCTACAGCTGTCATACCATCCCTGATTAGCAATGTCACTCCTCCACCTCTTTTACCCCTGCTTCTCAACCCCGCCCGATTCCTTTTGAAACATCTAATCCCCGGAACATCCAACAACCATTCCTGCCCCTGTGATATCCAACTCTCCGTAATGCCACAACATCATAGCTCCAAGTACTGATCCATACTCGCTTTATCACGCTTATTCCTGTTACTTCTTGCATTAAAAATAGACACACTTCAACCCATCACACTGACTGCAACTTTGCCCTATCAAGTGCCTATCCCTCCTCTCAGACTCACTGCACACTGTATCTGGCTGTTCACTACCTACTCCCATTATCTGATCTGTAGCTCAGGCTCCCACTCCCCTGACAATCCAGTTGAAACCCTCCTGAAGAGCTCTAGCAAATCTCCCGCCCAGGATGTTGGTATCCCTCCAGTTCAGGAGCAACCCATCCTCCTTTTACAGGTCCCACCTTCCCCAGAAAGTATCCTAATGATCCACATATCTGAAGCCCTCCCTCCTACACCAGCCCTGCAGCCACGTGTTCATTTGCGCTCGTTCACTATTCCTTGCCTCATTAGCACATGGCACCAGTAGCAATCCTGAGATTACTACACTGCTCATCTTGCTTTCTAGCTTCCAACCTAACTCCCTATATTCTCTTTTCAGGCCCTCATCCCTTTTCCTAAATATGTCATTGGTACCAATATGTATCACGACTTCTCGCTGCTCACCCTCCCCCTTTAGACTCGATCCGAGATATCCCTGACCCTGGCACTCAAGAGGCAACATACCATGCAGGAGTCTCGTTCATGACCACAGAATCTCCTGTCTCATCCTCTCACAATTGAATCTCCCATCACTAGCCCTCTCCTATACTTCTACTTTCCCTTCAGAGCCAATCTCAGTGCCAGAAACCTGGCCACTGTGGCTTTTCCCTGTTATACACCAGTCACTAAAAGTTATGCCAGAAGTCAATACAGCAATAAGAAAAAAAAACAAGGTGTGCACTAGACATTTTCCTACAGGAACATAACTAAAATACAGGCAAGCCTGGGTAGTCACCAAGAAATCCAATAGGGAATTAAAGAGAAACTTCTGCACCCCAAAAAATGACAAAACGTGGAACTCACTCACACAGGGAGTGGCTAAAGTGTATAGTACAGATCCATTTGAGGGGAAGCTACTAGATAAGCAGATGAGGGAGAAAGGAATAGAGAGTGATAATGGGAGAGTGACATGAGGAAAGATGGGAGAAGGCTTAATCAGAACACAAATACAAGAATGGACTGAACGTGAAGAAACTTTTTTTTGACAAGTTCACTCACAGGACATGGATAACGCTGGCTAGGTCAGCATTTATTGCCCAATATAAATTGCCCCGAAGAAGTTGACGATGAGTTTCCTTTTTGAACCACTGCAGCCTACTCCTATAAAATTGTATCTTGCCCACCCACCAAAATGAAACTGTCAATATGCACTAATTTCCAGAAAGCTGCAATTCAGATTTTTAAGAACACGGAACTTTGTGGGTGCCCAACTCAATGAAGCCTAGATTGATCAAATTTTTCTATTCGTTTTGAGCACAATCTGACCTTGGATCGCTTCCTCGAGTGCCCATGGTTTTGTGTTCTTCGCTGCAATGAAATAGAAACCATGTTAGCAAATTAGGAAACTCTTGTTAGGTTTATCAATGGTAAAAGCTCAGTATCAAGAACTGCGTTTCTGCTCTCTACCTCAACTATTACCATTCTGTTTCATAGTATAAAAGTGAGCATTCCGATAAATATCTGTGGGTCAGGATCATTGAGCCAGGTCACTACTTTTATACAGCTGTTGGCTGGGGCCTATTCATCCTGTCTGCAGGGGAATGTAATGCAGAATGAAAACAACATCTAATGAAAGAGATAAAAATATGTCAAAGACTAAATTTGTTTTGTATTTCAAAACACATGCAATATTGCATGAAGTGCTATTCACCACATTCAGAATTTGTTTATTACTATCCTAAAAGTGCTACTAGGGTACAGCTTCCACTTTGGGAAACTGTCAGTTTTCTAGAGAGATGGGTCACGTTTCGCTGTTATTTACATAATCGTGAACATGAGCATAAAATCAACCAGTTTATGAATTACCAGTAGACCATTCCAGTTTAGGATAGCTGGTCAGCATGGACGACTTGGACCGAAAGGTCAGTTTCCGTAGTGTACATTTCTATGACCATAAACCAACACAATAAAGTAATATTATAGAATACAATTGGTGGTCCCCCCCGCACTTGAATTTAAAAAGCATCCCAAAATACATTCAAGAAGGGGACCGTGGCACTGTTTCATTAATGCAGTTGAAAATGGATTCAATTGCAAAAAATGTATTTAATCCAAGTTGCCAGTCCACCATCTGTAACTTGATTTTATGCAACCGAAGGTTACTTTTAAACTAGTAAATAGTTATTTTCAATAAGAATACACTGGTTAGTTTATTAAATAGTTAAGAACATTTAAGAGGCAATGAGAAGTGTTTTCAAATCTGAAGCAAACAGCTTCATTCAAGAGCTTTGTTATAAAGGCTGCACTGGGTGCGATTAACAGAAACTGATCAACGATTAATACAATCTGAAAAGAGACAGTTTTATGGTAGTGCAAGTTTCCAGTACAAATACGTTTGAAAACAGTGTAAATCACTACAGAAACTTGACTTCTACTAGATATAATTTAGACTTGAAATTGGGAGAAACTGTTCCCATTGTTGGAAAGTGAAGCAGAGAAAGCAACAGAGACAGGAGGAGAAACCTTTTCAGGCAGCAGGTGGTTAGGATCTGGAATATACTTCCTGAGGTTGGGGGCCAATTGAGGTTTTCAAGATGGAATTGGGTCATTAACTGAAAAGAAACATTCATAGGTCTGCAGGGAAAAGGTGGAGGGTGGCACTAGGTGAATTGCTCCTCGAGAGCGCCTGCATGGACACAATGGACCAAACAACTTCCTTCTGTGCTGTATTAAATCGATGATTCTCTGATCTTCTCCACTGATTTGGCTAAAACCAAGTGCAACTTAGCAGAACTTTAACCCTGCTGTATATACCCCTGCATCATCAAACCTAGATTCAAACAGACAATGCCAGGTAGAAAAACTTTCGAGGATTGAAACGTGTGTTAAGGAATAAATAACATTCATAACTTTTGTACTCAGAACTCATGCTCAACAACAAGCACTCCGAGGTCACATGTGCCACAGGTTAGGTGCAGAGTAATCCTCACTCCATTCTGCTATTACAATGTGACTGAATTTATTTCTTGAGGCACCTCTGATTAAGAATGACAATTTTACACTGAGCTTTTTCACTATGGTCCGTTGTCAGTAGTGTCTGTTAAGCAAATTCATACTCATTTCATCAAACAGTCCTACAGCCAGAAGGGACAAAGGTACTTGCCCATTAGTATAAGCCCTGCCCCAGAGGGGAAATTACAACATTAACTCACTGCATCATCAGGATATTTGTCTGACTCTACCTGGTCATTCAGCGACAGAAGTGTTCATAAGGGCTATATAGTACATATTATGAAAGCCACAAAGAATTTTTATCAAAGCGGCTTAAGGGAACAGAATAGACACAAATACCATGATTATTTCACTTAGCCCCAAGCTTCTCACCTGGAAATCCAGCTGCGCATTTGGGTCTTCACCATCTTTTTCCACCTCCTCTTTGCTGGATGTTCTGAATGCAGATTTATTTTTAATTAAAGATTCTTCCACCAATTTCTTCTCAGATTCCTTCATGATTTCCAACGTTTCTTGAGTGTTATTACTATTGGACATCTTCAGGATGCGAAAATGATTAAGTGTGTGCGAGACAGCAAAAACCTGGAATGGATACCCAAACATGCTTATTGGAATAATACAAACATCAAGATTAAGTTCATGCTTTGTCTCTTGCAAAGCATGCTTATTTTAAAATATTCACATGTCCTTTTACAATATACTAAATCAGTAGGCAACAGCCATCACTGATTAATAACTAGTTGCAGTTTTCCTCTGGGACATATTTACATCAATATAATTTTAAAAACCAATTTTAAACTGAGCTGCACCATACATTGTTGTTAGCGGATGGCACCACTTGTCTCCAAATCAGAATGGTATAGATTGAACCTCCATTTTAGAGATAATAACATTTACACATTCTGTGATGGCTTGTGGAACAGCCATCACAAAATGGCATTGTACAATTATCAGTGCACAATTCCTAGTGAAGTTGTGACAAAGGTTTGGGGTTTGAAGGTCTGGGTTCATTTCAACGAGGATAACATAAGATTGGATTTAGAGTTAGTATAAGTGCCAGAGAATAATAGATAACAGGTTTCTCCCACTGAAGTATGACAGTATTAGAAGCAGATAAACCATCTTGCAGTTGGAACAGGTATCTTTGATGGAGTTAGAGGATATAACAAAAGTCAGACAGCTAGAATTGGCAAATCAATTAGAGGTGGAACTTGCTGCTAGTGATAATTGAAATATTGGCAAAGCATCTGGGATTGACGGAAATACGAGAGTGGTTAGGTACAAAAAGTGGTGAGTCATTAGAGTTAGCATGGATTCAATCACAGCTAGAATATGAGAAAAGCACAGCTCAAAATAGAAAGAGCTTTGGAATCAAAGAGTGCAAAAGGAAATTAAAAAGCAAAAGTTGGAGATAAGACAACTTGAACCTGAATTTCAGAGAGAAAGGGAAAAAGAGGAGAGAAATAGGGCATACTGGCTTAAAAGAATGCAGTTTAAAAAGACTAAAATGCCAAAGCAAGCTGTGATGGGAAAATTTCGAGTCATAATTGAAATTTTTTGGAGGGAAACGCTCAAGCTTGTACTGATTCTACCAAAAGTTGAGGAAAGGGATGGGAAGACATTGTTTATGTCTTTTGAGAAAATAGCAGAATAAATTAAGTGGCCAAAGCAAGTCTGGACATTACACATGCAAAGCAAGGTGAAAGACAGAGCACATGAAATTTATGCATCATTGTCAGATTAGGATTCTAAAGAAGCATGATATGGTAAAAAGGGCTATTCTGGGGGGGTACGAGTTAGTTCCTGAATCATGCAGGCAAAGGTTCAGAAATTTAAGGAAGCAGCTTGGGAAGCTGACACTGAATTTGAAAGGGTAAGGCAAAGTAACTTTGACAGGATGGGGTGGGGAGACAGAACACAGGCATTAGGAGTAAATACTATATATGAAGTTCTCAGAGAAATCATTCTCCTAGATTAAATTTAAAAATTCACCACCTTTTATAATTAGAACCCACATTGAAAGCCAGAAGATTGGAACTGCTGGACAGACACCAATAATGGCTAACAATTAAAGAGCTGATCCATAAAACTAAGCGTTTTTTTCTGTTACCCACAAACTTGAGAAGGATCGAGGATGGGGACGTGAAAGGAAGGCAAGTAACAAGGGTAAAATGATGGACAGCTGGGAATGGCCTATAATCCCTCCTCACCCCAGATGAGAAAGGAAGACACAGAGGCCTGGAAGTAAAAGTTGAAGACCTAATTGTGTGCAGTGTAAGAAAATGAGACACCTTCTTTCAGAGTTGTGGAAACCCATGGGAGTGAGTCAGGTTCACGAGAGTGCATCCGTTAAAGGAACTCAAAAGGAAAATACCATGGATCTTATTGTTGTTGTTTTAACTACAACAATGATCTTCGAGGTAAACACTCCTGGTAATGCAGCAGAGGTGAATATGCTCGATGAGAGATAGAAAGGGCTTTGGTAAAATGATATGATGACCCTTTTCTCTTCAAACGATGCTGCTAAACTCAACTATATTCAGGTACACAGGAGCTGTTGATGAAGAATGGATAATTGCTCCATAAGACAATTGTACTGCTCAAATATCCTAAGGAAACATTGCGAGTAGAACATGAAATGCCGATGTCAGAACATGTGGGAATACAGAAATCTCAAGCATCAATGAACAGCCACTTTACCTTACCAAGACTTAAAGTATGCAGTTCAGTTCTGTAAAACAAGCCATAAATGTCAGGTCATAGGAAACCTCAACTTTTTTTTTATTATTCATTCATGGGATGTGGATATCACTGGCTGGCCAGCATTTATTGCTAGTTTCTAGCTGCCCGAGGTGATGATGAGCTGCCTTCTTCAACCACTGCAGATAACATTCTGTCGGTTGACCCACAATGTCCTTAGAGAGGGAACTCCAGGATTTTGATCCAGTGACGAAAAAGGAAGGGCAATATATTTCCAAGTCAGGGTGGTGAGGGGCTTGGAGGGGAACTTGTAGTTGGTGGTACTCCTATGAACCTGCTGCCCTTGTCCTTCTAGATGGAAGCAGTCATGGATTTGGAAGGTGCTGTCTGGGATCTTTGGGGAATGTCTGCAGTGCATCTTGTTGATGGTGCACACTGCTGCTACTGAGTGGTGGAGGTAATGGATGCCTGTGGCTGTGGTGCCAACCGTCTTCAGTGTTATTGAAGCTGCACCCATCCAGGCAAGTGGGGAGTAATCAAACTGGCACCTTTAACACCACACCAGTTTTTGAAGAACCATTCAGTTGACAGTTGATAGAGTGGATAGAACCCTTACTGAAAACTGGAAACACCAAGATATCCTTACAGTTATGGAGATGACAACCCAATCTCCAGAAACTATTCCTTTAAGGTTAATTACAGCTAAGGTAATGGTGGGGGAAAAAAATCAGTTTTTTTAAAAACTCATTATGGACTATCAACTGAAATACAATCAGACCTTGTTTTTAAACTTTGTCTAAAAATTTTCAAGACAATGATTAATTTGGACATAAAAGAGTTGAAGTCGACTGCCTATCTTCTGCAAACACCGGGAACTTTGGAAAGATACCATCAGATTCTCAAAACAATGGATTTAGATCTCTAGTCACAGGCATACACAGGATGGGACAAAGGGTTAGATTTCTTACTCTGCAAGCAGAGATTCCCCAAACTGGTTTAGTCCATTCAAATTGATGTATGGTAATGAGATAAGAGTTTTGGTAAAAATTGACTGAGGAGAAGTTCTTACGGCAAAACAATGTTTCTAGAGAGACTCACAGGAGCATTTAAAAAACATCTCAGGCAAAGTGAAAGAGCAGGCAACAAACATGCTATGACTGAAATGTTTCAAACAGGAGACCAAGTATTTGCCTTTATTAGGCAAATCTCTCAAACAGAGATCAGTTGCCCATACAAAGGCAGTCAAGAGGGTTAGTAAAGTGTTTATCTCGTCAATACTCCTAACCACAGGAAGGGGGAAAAAAAATCACTTGTGTTACCTGAACACATTAAAGCAATATCATCATAGGGAGGAACAAGCAAGTGTGTCGAGGGGTCAGAGAGGCACTGGACTGAGGTAGGAGGAAGGAAAGAGATTCACTTTGTGAACTAACTAAAAATTTGACTAGCCAATATGAAAATCCTGGGACAGTTAGAGAATGTATTTTTACACTTGGAGGAAGAACAACAAGAAGTTGAAGGAAATCTATAAAGATACACCTGGAGGTACAATGCTAACCCAAGTGTGGTGTGGATCTAGGGGAATCCATACCAATAAAACAACATCTTTATTCCATAAGCCCACAAAAAGCAAGTGCACGTGGAAACAGAGATTCAGTGCATGCTAGAAAATGTTTAGCTCAGTTGGCTGGATTGTTGTTTTACAGTGTGATGCCAATAGGTTGGGTTCAATTCCCATCACTGGTTTGAGGTTCCCATGATGGACTCTCCTTCTCAACCTCTTCCCTCACCTGAGGTCTAGTGATCCTCAGGTTAAATCACCACCAGTCACTTCTCTCTAATGAGAGAGCAGCCCCTATGGTCTGGTAAGAGTATGGCGACACAACAATGAATAGAGAAAACCACTTACTGAACCTATACAAAACAGTTGAAATTTATCAGTGGTGTTTGTTGATAAATCAGATGGATTATGCAGTCAGTCAACAGATTCATACCCAATTCTTTGGTTAGAACACTATCATTACAAAGAAATGAAGCACTGTGAACCCTAAGGTTGAAGAGGAACTGGCAATTACCCTTAACATCAAAAGCTAAGAAGATGTAGCCTTTGTCACATCAAATGGGTTAGATCAATGTCAAGTGATGCTGTTTGGGTGCAAAAACGCCTCAGCTACATTCCAAAATCCCCAAAAGTCAACTGCATCACTGTGGAGTTGATTTAAACTATGTAATATACTGTAACCCCTGGTAAGAACATGTAAAGTACCTAGAATACTGGTTTAAACAAGTATAGTTAATTATAATAAATCTTGTCAAGACTAATTTGCAAAAGAAAGGGTAACTCATCCAGAATATATCATAGAGTGAGCATGAACATGTGGATTTAAAAAGGAAATTTGTACCTAACTTTAGCACAATAGCTGTGCCTTTAAAAGATTTGTTATGAAAACAGGCAAAGGAGGACTGATCAGCAGAGGGTCAAAGCAGTGGCTGAGAAGCCGACAGCAATCCTAATAAATGAACCACTGTTGGCCACCCCTGACTTTACAAAAGCTTTTAAAATGGCAATTGATGCGAGTGACTTGGGAGGAGGTACGGTTTTATTATACGATGATGTATTGGGAAGAGAGTAGACACAGGGCGCCATTTTAAGAAACTGAACCAATATTGAAGTAGTACTCTTCAGTGGAAAAGGAATGTTGGGATTATTCTTCGCTCTTCAATGTTTTGAAGCCAATGTCCATCATGTTTGCAAAGGAACACATATTTTAATCAACCTATTTGGTCATGTTATAACACTCGCAGGTCAAGTGGGACTTGAAGTTGGATCTGAAACACTGATGTATACTAACTATAATATACTCCGAGAAAGTTAAGACTCAAAATGGAGCTTACTGATTTAATCATCAGTACAAAAAATGTTCATATTGCTTGAAAAGATAATGTAACAGTAGACACATTATTAAGAATGTGATTATGCGAGAATAGTTTAAGAATTTAGGGAAGAAAATAAGAAATGATTTAAATCCTGCATAAGGAATGAGCAAAGGCAAATGAAAGTAACTGTATGTTGTTTTGTACTTGCATTATTCTTACCTGATAATGAAAGTCATTGTAAAACAGTGTTTCATTTTCTTAACTGTGGAAGAGACCACATATTTTGTTTTTTTGGGATTGTAAACTGAAATGAAAGTTGGACTGCTATGTATCAGGAGAGTTTTACAACTTAACAATAAATCAAATGCCACATGTTTGAGCTGTGCAATACCGTGTTACGTTTTGACGCAGCAAGAGGGAGAGGGAGAGACTGAATGATATACAGTCTTTTGAGTAAAGGAAACTCTGCCTAAAAACAGACCTTTGATTGGTTGAACTACTGAGTATTAAAAAACTCTAAATGTCAATGCAACAAAGAAGAGAAGCATCCAGACTTCGTAAATAAAAAGGATCCATCTTTCTTTCTCTTCCCACATGGGGAAAGAAGACAGAAAAGCTGAGAAAGTTAAAAAAAATTCTACAACAAAACCCAGGTCTTGTTTTTCCACCAATAGCATGTACCTTTCATGTGTCTTAACCATGAGAGGGCAAGGACAAGGGCGAGTGTGTGTGCGTTGGGGGTTTTTAGTTAAAAGGGGTACAAGCTCAAGTTGCACAGTGGTAGATTAAAATTTCTCTTTTTCACTGCGCTTGTTAATATTAAGTATGCCACAATAGATAGAGTTACTTTCTGTTACTAATAAAACCTGGTATGAACCATTTTGGTGCCGAGTTGCAGTTAGTCAGGCAAATTGGTCATTTTGTTGGTTGGACTTGGACTGCTCAATGGTAATCCCCAGGGATGTTGGCAATGGGGCATTCAGTGATGGTTAAAATATTATATGACAAAAAGCAATGTTTTGATTGTCTCTTACTGGAGGTGGGCAATGCCTGGTATTTGTGGACAAAGTTAAAAATCACACAACACCAGGTGAGAGTCCAACAGGTTTATTTGGAAGCACTAGCTTTCAGAGTGCTGCTCCTTCATCAGGTAATTGTGAAGCAGTGCTCTGAAAGCTAGTGCTTCCAAATAA
Source organism: Chiloscyllium plagiosum (assembly GCF_004010195.1). NCBI lineage: Eukaryota > Metazoa > Chordata > Chondrichthyes > Orectolobiformes > Hemiscylliidae > Chiloscyllium > Chiloscyllium plagiosum. The sequence continues at coordinate 10,787,737 of NC_057752.1, forward strand.
ACCTGCTGGACTATAACCTGGTGTGGTGTGATTTTTTAACATTGTCCACCCCAGTCCCTCCATATCATGGTATTTGTGTGACACTAATGTTACTTGCCAATTTTCAGCCCAAGCCTGAATATTGTCCAGGTCTTGCTGCACTTTGAAGAGGACTGTTTCAGTATCCGAGGAGTCACCAATGGTGCTGAATATTAGGCAATCATCAAACATCCCCACTTCTGACCTTACGATGGAGGGAAGGTCATTGATGAAGGTGCTGAAGTTGATTCAGCCTAGGACATCACCTTCAGGAGGTCTTGCAGTTATACAGTAATATGGTGCAGAAAAGGCCCTTTGGCCCATCAATTCCACACCAACATAACCACCACTAAAGGCACCCTAATCCCACTTTCCTGCACTTGCCCCATACTCTAACATGTTATGATATTTCAAGTGCTTATCCAAATATTTTTTAAAAGGTTGTAAGGTTTCCAGCCTCCACTACGTTCCCAGACAGTGCATTCTAGATTCCCACCATCTGCTGAGTGAAAGATTTTCTTCCCAAATCCCCTCGGAATCTCCTGCCCCTTACCCTCGAACTATGTCCCCTCGTGATTGACCCCTCAACCAAGGGCAACAGTGCTTAGATTAGATTAGATTACATTACATTACAGTGTGGAAACAGGCCCTTCGGCCCAACAAGTCCACACCAACCCGCCGAAGCGCAACCCACCCATACCCCTACATTTACCCATTAACTAACACTACGGGCAATTTAGCATGGCCGATTCACCTAACCTGCACATCTTTGGACTGTGGGAGGAAACCGGAGCACCCTGAGGAAACCCACGCAGATACGGGGAGAACGTGCAAACTCCACACAGTCAGTCGCCTGAGGCGGGAATTGAACCCGGGTCTCTAGCGCTGTGAGGCAGCAGTGCTAACCACTGTGCCACCGTGCCGCCCACAGTGCTCTCTATTCACCCTGTTCTGATCCCTCATAATCTTATTCACCTCAATCACGTTCCCCCCCCCCTCAGTCTTATCTGCTCTGAAGAAAGCAATCCAAGCCTATCTCGTCTCGCCTTGTAGCTCAATTACTCCATCCCAGGCAACATCCTGGTGAACCTCCTGTGTACCCCCTCTCGTGCGATCCCATCCTTCCTGTAGTGAGGTGACCCGAACTGCGCACACGACTCCAGCTGGGGCCTGACCAACGCTCTGTACAACTCCAACATTACCTCCTTGCTCTTATACTCTATACCACCACTGATGGAAGCAAGTGGCCCATATGCCTTCTTAACTATCCGATGCTCTGCTGACCTTAGGGATCTGTGAGTAATTACCCCAAGATCCCTCTGTTGCTGTCAGCTACCCAGTATCTTGCCATTCATTAAAGACTCCCTCAAATTGTTTCTTCTTCCAAAGTACATCACCTCACTATTCTTGTGGTTAAATACTGTCTGCCACTAGTCTACCCATCTGACCAACCCATCTGTATCTTCCTGTAACCAATAACCATCTTCTTCACTATTAACCACTCGACCAATCTTGGTGTCGTCTGTAAACTTGCTTAACATCTCCCACCGCCCCTACATTTTCATGGATACAATAAGGGTCCAAGTAATGATCCTCGTGGTACACCACTGGACACAGGCCTCCACTCAAACAGCTCTCTACCACTACCCTTTGTGTCCTATTGCTAAGCCAGTTTCTGATCCATCTTGTCAAGTGTCCCAGAATTCCATGCGCTTTAACCTTCTCAATCAGACTCCCACGTGGGACCTTGTCAAAAGCTTTGCTAAAATCCACATAAACTACATCAACTGAACTCCCCTAATCCACGTTTTACTGTTGAAAAATTCTAACATATTTGCATGGTATCACCTTCCTCTGACAAAGTCATGCTGACTATCCATTGGACATATGGCATAGGGTATGGGACACAACTGGCCAATTTTCCACATTGTCACGTAGATGCCAGTGTTGTAACTGTACTGGAACAGCTTGGCTGGGGGAGCGGCAAGTTCTGGAGCACAAGTCTTCAGTACTATTGCTGGAATGTTGTCAGGGTCTGTAGCCTCACTATCCAGTGCCTCCAACTATTTCGCAGTATTCGAGTGAATCAAGTTGGTTGAAGACTGGTATCTGTGATGCTGTAGACCTTTGAAGGAGGCAAAGATGGATCACCTACTTGGCACTTCTGGCTTAAGATTACTGCAAGTGATTTAGCCTCATCTTTTGTGCTGATTGTGTTGGGTGGGTTGCTCTACACAAGGTCAGTGCAGACTCAATGGGCCAAATGGCAGCCTCCTGCACTGAAAGGACTATGCAATGAATTCTACAGCAATGAATTAGAAAGGTAAATGGCATGCTGGCCTTTATTGCAAGGGGACAAAATACAAGAATACAAAGTGTCTTGCTGCAATTGAATCAGGCTTTAGTGAGACCATACCAGGAATACCTTGTACAGTTTTGGTCTCTATTTGTCTTGGAGGATTCTTGTGGTGCAGTGGTTATATAGCTACCCCTGGGCCAGATTGCCTGGATTTACTTCCCACCTGATGCCGAAGCGTTTCTGAACAGATTGACTGAAAATATCTTGGCAGTACTACAGCAAAAGCTAATTAGATTAGTCCCTGGGATGAGTGTTTTGTCCTGTGAAGACATACTGCTACAACTGTGCCATCAAAAGAATGAGTTAATATACAAGATGCTGAGGGGGCTCGACAAGCGAGACAGAGGTTACTTCCCCTGGCTGGGCTATCCAGATCATGCTGTCAAAGTCTCAGGATCAGGGCCCGATCATTTAGTTAAGGAGAATTTCTTTACATTAATGGTTGTGCATCTTGGGAATTCTCTACTGCAGAAGGCTGTGAATGCTCCACTGTTAAATAAATTTTAAGGCTGGGTTAGGCATAGCTTTTACTAACTCGGCGAATAAAGGGATATGTGGAGTAGATGGGAAAGGGGAGTCAAACAGAAGATTAGTCATTGTTGTACTGAAGCTTTGGCATAAACTAGCAAAGAACCGTCACTTTGGGCAGAATGGACTTCTTTTGTAGTGGAAACTTTCATTGGTGCATCAATTTAATTCTCAGCGCAGTGGCATTCTTCAATCATCCAGATTCGTAACAACACTCATTCATATGGAAGAGTTTACTGTTACATCCATCTTCCTGCTTCAAATTGATCACAACCTTTCCTTACTCTTCCTTAATTAGATTGTTCTATTTATTGTCTCATGTTTTGGGCTCATTTATATGATCTTGCCATTAAAAGTGAATTCTCCAACCACTTAAGTATGCAGGTATGGGCTCCAAGTGATCTGTGGCACTGGTCCCTTACACTGTAGACTGCTGGTTGTGGCAGATTGTTGTGTCAGTTCATGTTTTTTTTAAACACTTGCTTTTCATCATATCTTCCACTTTTTCACCACTGTCCATTTGAAACTGGAACAAAAAGCAGAAAATTATTTAATAACAATGTCAGCACGACTCAATCAGCAGCATTTTTGTCTCTGAGCCAGAAGGTTATGGTTTCACATCCCACTCCAGAGACTTAAGCATAAAAGTCAAGGCTGATATTCCAGTGCAGTAATGAGGGAGTGCTACACTGTTGGAGATGCTGCCAATTGGGTAAGCCCTATTTTCCCTCTTAGATGTACATACAAGATCTCATTGCACCATTTCAAAGAAGAACAGGGATCTATCCCTAATATCCGAGCCAATATTTATCCCTCAGTCAACATCTCAAAAAAAAACAAGATTATCTGGTCTTTATTACATTGTTGTGGAAGCTCGATGTGCAGAGATTGGCAGCCGCTCTTCCTACACTGTAACACGACAAAATATATTTCATTAGCTTTAAAGCACTTTGGGATGTCCTGAGGTTAGCAACGGCACAATGGGAGTGAAGGTCTTTATTCATAATATTAGTAAAGATGTAAATGACAGGAAATTGAATTACTGAGTGCAATAGTTTGTGTAAACAAAAATCTGTACAATGTAACGAATCCAAGGTGTTTCATTAATTTTGTCATTTCAACTATGCATTTTAATCAGCTTCCTGTGCTCATTAGTCTAAGTCCCAGAGGATTGGCAATCTCCCAATATGATACCTTTATTTAAAAGGGGAAAGAGACAAAAAAAAACATGTAACTACAGGCCAGTTAGCTTAACATGTGTTACTGGGAAATGTTAGAGTCTATTATAAAAGGATGAAACAGCAGACATTTAGAAATACATAAAATGATTAAGCATAAAAGGGAAACCACACCTGGTAATTTACTAGAATTTGTTGAGGAGGTAACAAGCAGCTTAGATAAAGAGGAACAGTGGATGTAATGTATTTGGATATTTAAAAGGCATTTGATAAGATTCCACACATTAGGTTACTTATTAAGAGTTCATGGGGTTGGAGGCAGTATATGAGCACAGATAGAGGATTGGCTACTAACAGAAGACTAGGAAATTTGGATAAGGGGATGGCAACCGAAATTAGCGAGGTGCCACAGGGATCAATGCTGGGTTCATGATTATTTACAATATATACTAATGACTTGAATGAGGAAAGCGAATGAATTATAACAATATTTGCAGATGACACAAATAGGTGGAAAGGCAAGGATGACTCAATGAATCTGCTGAGAGATAACAGATAGATGAAGCAAATGGGCAAAAACTTGACAAACAATGTAATCTGGGAAATTAAGAAGTTTGGCAGGAAGAACAGAGGACCTGATTATTATTAAAAATGGAGAAAGATTGTAGAAAGGTACAGAACAGAGGGATTTGGAAGTCCTTGTGCGTGAGTCACAAAAAGCTAACATCCAAGTTCAGTAGGTAAAAAGGAAGGCAAATGTATTGTTGGCCTTCATTTCAAAGAACAAGGAGTATAAAAGTAGGGACAGTTTGTCAAAACTATGCAAAGCACTAGTCAGGCCACAGTTTGAATACTGAAAACAGTTTGGGCCCCTTATCTAAGGAAAAATATACACTGGAGACAGTTCACAGAAAGAACACTAAGCTGATACCAGGTACAGAGGGGCGGTCTTATGGAAGAGACGTTGAGCAGGTTGGGCATATACTTGTTGGAACATAGAAAAATTACAGGCAATCTTATTGAGATGCAAGGTTTTTTTTTAAAAAGAGGACCTAACCAGGCTTTTAATTTTTAGAAATTCACTCATCGAACGAGGGCGTCGCTGAATAGGGCCAGCATTTATTGCCCAGAGGGCAATTAAGAGTCAACCATATTGCTGTGAGTCTGGCGTCACATGTAGGCCAGACCAGGTAAGGATAACAGTTTCCTTCCCTAGAAGGACATTAGTGAAGCGGATGGGTTTTTCAGACAATGGATTCATGGTGATCATTAGACTCTTCATTCCATATTTTTATTGAACTCAAGTTCCACCATCTGCTGTGACAGAATTCGAACCCAGATCCCCAGAACATTACCTGGGTCACTGGATTAACAGTCCAAGGTGAATACCACTAGGCCGTCACCTCCCCTAAAGGTATATGTGGAGAAGTTGTTTCCACTTGTGGGAGAACCTAGGACCAGAAGAGACAGATAATCTCAGAAGAAGGGGTTCTGCATTTAAAACAGAAATGAGGAGGAATTTCTTCTCTCAGAGAGGAGTAAATCTGTGGAATTCTTTACCACAGAGGGCTGTCGAGGCTGGGTTATTAAGTATATTCAAGGTTGAGATAGACAGTCAAGGAGTCAAAGGTAAGGTAAGAAAGTGCAGTTGAGGATGATCAGATCAGCCATGATCTCATTGAATGGTAGAGCAGGCTCAATGGGCTGAATGGCCTATTTCTACTCCTATGAATCATGGTCTTAGAGTTTCCCCAGTAACGTCACAAGTCTTCACGAGCTTTATTTTCCTAAATGTTTCTGCTGTCTATACTAAGTTACTCAAAAATTAAAAGCTTTAATTATTAAATGAGATATGTTTGTGAGAACTTATTGTATTTTGCATATCAACAATAGAAAGATTAGATTAGATTACATTACAGTGTGGAAACAGACCCTTCGGCCCAACAAGTCCACACCGACCCGCCGAAGCGTAACCCACCCATACCCCTACATTTACCCCTTACCTAACACTACGGGCAATTTAGCATGGCCAGTTCATCTAACCTGCACATCTTTGGACTGTGGGAGGAAACCGGAGCACCTGGAGGAAACCCACGCAGACACAGGGAGAACGTGCAAACTCCACAGTCAGTCGCCTGAGGCGGGAATTGAACCCGGATCTCTGGCGCTGAGGCAGCAGTGCTAACCACTGTGTCACCGTGCCGCCCTCAAAGAATGAGGAATATACAACTTTATAAAGTTCCAAAGCTCAGCAAGAAGAATTAACTAAAAAAGTAAATTCTTGGATTAAAAAAAATTGAATTTTGCATTAATCTGAATTAAACAATGCAAGTAACACAGTAAAGTGAGAATTTACTGCTAAATAAAATGAAACTGTCAGCTAATTAGATTTAAGGTGCTTTGAATTAAGAGCAGTAGACTGTAGGTAAACCATTCTCTCCCCCCCCACCACCAAAGTGCCTCAACTGGAACCTAAAAGGAGCAAACCAGTTTTAGCAGCTAAACACCACCACCATGCTGCCAACCTACCAGAGAAAACCACTGCTAGAGAGCGGTTTGTATTAATACATACACGTAGATCTTGTATCTGGAACAGTCATACTTCAGCAGGCATTTTTGTGCAGAGCCAAATTTCTCTTAAGTGTACTAATTGGCTTGAGTTTTGAATCTGCAATAAATCAAAACCAAAACAGGGATGGTAGATTCCAAAGAAAAGGGGGAGCAAAAGTATGAATCAGAAATCAGTCAGCAAAATGCTTCTTGTACAATTAGCAAGGGCAGGCAGCAAAAATGCACAAAAATCCATTCGGCAGCTAACTTGCTCCTTTAGCAACGGGAAAATAATAAACATGTTCAGAAAACAGACTCCCACAAGAAAATCACACAAGTTAAACATACATTTGTCTTGATGTGATCTACTAAGGATTCTATTCTCCCAGAAGTGCAACTATCTTTCAAGTCAATGGACGTTTTTACATCACTGCCATAATAAAGTGCCTGAATGAACTATATCTTCCAGAACTCACCAATGTCCCTCTTTTGGTAAAATTCCCATTATTGCAGCTTAACTCTACTCTTAAGATATGGTATCATTCACTAGATTCTAAGGGAAGGTAGAGAACGGGAACAGAGCACACCAGCATTTTAAAAGACTGACTGACATCAATACTGGGTCATTTAGAGTCGGACAGACCTTAGCAGCCATCTGCACCCAGTTCAAAACATAATCACAGACTCTCCATAAACTACTCCACTGAAGATAATTAGATATGGTATTCACTACGACCCATTGTAGCTCATCCATCCAGAGTAGTCCTAGCATCCCCACTGTAGTTTCAAATTGATTCTTAAATTTTAGTGTTTTCTGCTTTACTATTCTGTCTTGAAGTCAAATCCATGTACACCTTGCAAAAAGAAATTCCTGGTATCAGTCCTATTCAGTCATTCCTCTCTGTCCACGAGGGCTCCGTTCCTGAGAACCCCTGTGAATGGTGAAATTCACATATGTGAAGCTTGTTAAAAACAGATTAAGATGGTGAAAAATATCGCAGATGCGTGATTTTTGCTGTTACTTATTTTTTGGCATGGATTGGCAAATTCGCGATGTGTGATGTTGCAGATACACAGGATTTACTGTTGACCGATTTGAACATGTAGTACCCTCCTCTTACTCTTGCAATTTAAAGTTTCCTTACAGATTTACTTAGAAAATACTCCAAACTGCTTATTATTTCATATACAACTATTACTTCATTTCTCATTGTGGCAGTTCAACACTGAACGTCTCTCTAGTTGTTTACCTTACAGAGCCTGTTGCTACCTATAAATCTTAACATACTTTCCTCATTGTCTCCAAAGTTTGAATGTTTCTCTTTGTTCTTTAGGGACGAGAAATGTACAGAGTATTCAAGGATGAGTTTGACTAGACCAGAGCAATATGATTGCAACTTCCTATGACTTGTATTTACTGTTTTGGATATGTAATTCAGCATTCTTTTGTCTGATGTATTGTTCAAATATGCTGAGCACTTGATATAAAAGACTTCCCAGGTAGTTTCTGACTTCACATGTAACTACTTCCACAACAATCACGGAGTGTGGATTGCCCATTTTTCTTCCTATGTGCCTCTTAAATTACTTCAAAATAGCTTCAAGTTGAAACAGATGGATCAAATATTCCAATACAAGTCAATAATACCTTTCCTTCTCATGAGGAGAAACTAATCCCAATTTTAATTAACACAAAATTAAAAATGGTGACATTGTGGAACATCTAAAAGGAACATTAGACAAATCTATGGAAGAGGTTTACATGTCTTTACCTGCACAGGAGCTGCAAGAAAATACATAACTTCTATGCAAACCAAGTCAGTTCAGAAAATCTTTAAACTCTTACCAGGAGCTGCAGCCTGTAGCAATTTTGTTCTAAACCCGTATCACATTAAAAGCAAATGTATCTTTTGTAGTGAAAGAAGTGGTGCCTCAATGGAACTGGACTTGCTCAGTGCCTTCAAATATGCACCTCATGTTGCTGATAGCTGTGAAGTTCTCTAGATCGAGTACAGTATGTCTGTGGTCAAAGCATGCCGCTATATGTCCTGAGTTCCCTGTGGATATATAGGAAAAAAAACAAGCCTTTAGTGAATATAAATTTTATTTTTAATGGATCCTAGCAATCAAAGTTTTTCCATAAACAATGGCTGTTCTGATAGTTTTTGCTTTTAGCACTACACGTTCATGAGAGAACAAAGTGACCATAATGCCTTTAATCAAACCTACAGGTGAATAAGAGGATTGAGAATCCACTCAGTCACAATTCAAAGTACTTTAAAAATGCACACCAACATCATCAACCAGGGCTCAGTCGGTACAGCTCTCTCACCCCTAGGTCAGAAAGTTGAGAACACAAAAATCTAGGCTGACAGTCACAGTGCAGTACAGTACTGAGGGAGTACTGCACTACCAGAGATGTTATCTTTCAGATGAGACTTGAACAAAGCTCCAGATGCCAAAAATCAGGTAGACACCAAAGTCCACATGGCACTACTGAAGAACAACTGGAGGAATAGCCCTGGTATACCAACCAATATTTAGCACTCATTATGTTACAGCAGCAACTACACTTCAGAAATACTCAATTAGCTTTGAAGTACATTTGGTGTCCTGTAGTCACAAATGACACAATGCTAAATGAAGGTCTTTTTTAAAATAAAAACAAATATATATTTTAGGATTAAGTTTTGCCATTTCCTAAATGAGCACTGGTAGTATTGAATGTGTATTGAGTTACAAAATGGTAATATGCATGTAGACAGGGCAAAACAATCACTTAAATGCACAATGGAGGGGCTTGGACATTACACAGAGGTCTCACCTCCATGTAAAATAAAAAGCTGAGCACAAAAGTAGAATTCACTCTCGATCTACAAGCTTTTGCAGTTGAAGTAACTGAATTTTCAAAAACAGAATGGGATCAGTACAAGTGGCTGTAGTAAAGGAACTTGCGAGCATCAGAAAATGAATTTTAGTGCAAACACCTCCCTTCGATATCCCTTTCCAAACACACGCCTCTCCACTCCAACATATTCTATTTTATTGTTATAGCATTATTTGTTTCTTTTCTCCTCTAAAAAGAGCTTGGGATTTCAAAGTTTGAAAGAGATTTGTTTTGTGTGTTTGACATTATTATTAACCTAAAGTTCTCAATGGTTTAGGAGTTTTGAGTGAAGAATCGAGAATTGCTAAAATGCAGGAGAGATAGGTTAAGTCAAGTTCTATATAATAAAAATGCTTTCCTTAAATATGAAGTAAAGAAATAAAGCCAAGGAGCCATTAGTGAACTCAATGAAGGAGCCTGGTCAAGTTCAGCAATTTTGATGTCTGGTTCATGTCAAACTCCAGATGTGACAGAAGAACACCAGTTTTGCCGAGCAATGTCATTCTGAATTATGACCTGGAGCCAAAAATCTAAAGCAATTCACTGACTTAATAAATGCTAAAATTTAGATGTACTTACTTACATCTTTCATGTTTATCACAGGCATCTAACATGCAAATAGAGCTAACCATTTTCAATTACCTGAAGAATCATTCATTATATTACTAATAGCCAGCTGATGAAGCATCCCAAGTCGGCACTGACTTAGAATAGATTTATTCAGAGAAGGAAATATTACATTGCCAGACTCCCCTTAATTCATGTCAGTAAATGTCACTTTATTTATATTATTCACTTTTTTTGGAATAAAATATCTGAACAGGTTATGAAACACCTCCATGGCCACATGATCCACGCGTTCAAGCAACTGTCCGATCAATGCTCTCCACCTGTGTACATAACCGCAATTGATACAATTAACATCAAAATGGCTTTGTGACACAGTGATAGCGTCCCTGCCTCTGGTCCAAGAGGCTTGGGTTCAAGTCCTACCTGCCCCGAAAGTGCATCATAACACCCCCGAATAGTTCATTAATATAACTGCAAGTAACATCAATTACAAGTGGGTCGTGTATGACACATTAACTGCAGTGGCTATTTCAGGTCATTCAATAGAGCTCTTCACACATTTATACACAAATATGATCACAATCTGTCCAAGCATCATTTCTTGTCTATTTTGAGCTTACAATCGCTCTCACTGTTAGCAATCATCTATTCTGAACTGAAATCCTGCACACTGATTACCAGTAATTCCGCCAAGATACAAGATAAAGAGGTTATCAGTTGTTAATTATTCAGTGATTTGGTAACACTGGAAAAATTTTAGAATGAAATGGCATACAAACAAGCTGTTGCTTCAGTTCTACAGATCGAACAGGAGTTCAGTTACTGCTGGTTTCTGTCTCTTTACTTGTTCTCTCGGTGTTTTTCAGAGGAAATAATTCAACCAAATCTTTTTGCAGACTTATCATGCTTGCTGCAAACATGGAAACTAGACTTGGAATTCCCACAAATAATACAAAACCTGTTCCTTCGAGGCCACAACTTAACAATTAAATATCACAGCCATATCCCACATCCACATGCCGAACGTGGAGATCAGCTGCTTGCAGTAAATTCTGAAGATGAAAAGTCAGTCTTCACAAACACAGAATACGTTTCACTCCATAATAATTTGATGATAAAAAGGGGCTAATTATAATTATAAGTCTTGAAATTACTGAAATGATTAAGGTGCATCATCATTAGCATCACAAAAGTACAAACAGTTCTTTATTGGTGCTTCATGCCCCATTTTGATATATGGTAACTTCTTAATATTATTGTTTTGCAAGAGGAATCAGGGATAAAAGAATTATAAGACCAGAAGACTAAGATATCGGAGATAAATAAGGCCAATTCAGCCCATTGAGTCTACTGCAGCATTCAAATCATGGACGATACGTTTCTCAACCCCATTCTTTTGCCTTCTCTCTGTAACCTTTGGTCCCCTTGATCAAGAACCTAATTACTTCTGTCTTAAATCCACAATGACCTGGTCTCCACAGCCTTCTGCAGCAAAGTGTTCCACAGATTCACCATCCTCTGGCTAAAGAAATTCCTCATCTTGCTTCTAACGAGTCATCTCTTCACTGAGGCTATGCCCTTCGGTCCTAGTCTCTCGAGGAAACACCTTCTCCACATCCGCTCTATCCAGGCCTCTCAGTATTCTGTTAGTTTTAATGAGACACGCCCTTATCCTTCTCAACTCCAAGTATATAGACCCAGAATCCTCAAGTGCTCCTCATATGACAAGCCCTAAATTCTTGGGATCCTTTAGAACTGAGGAGGAGGAGGAATTTCTTCAGCCAGAGGGTAGCAAATCTGTAGAACTCATCGCTGCAGAGGATTGTGGAGACCAAGTCATTGAGTGCATTTAAGACAAAGATATATACGATTCTTGAATGGTAAGGGGATCAAGGAATCCATGCAGAAGGCAGGAGAATGGAGTTGAGAAACATATCAGCCATGATCGAAGGGTGGAGCAGACTCAATAGACTGAACGGCCCAAATTGCCCATGTCTTGTGGTCTAAATCTTTTATATGTGGTATCTATATTCAATTACAGTCTTCATGAAGAAATTAAAAAGATTTATTCAGTCAACTCAATAGTTAAAAATGAACGTAAATGACACATCTTGATAGCATATTGCAAATAAATAAAATCTGATTTACACCAAATTTATACACAACGTACATGAAGTTGATCTCATGAATGAATGTGAATATTTCCTCAGATACTGTGCTGCCAAAGGGGGAAAGGTTGCTATGGAAACCAAGATGACGACGACAGTTATTCAGAACGAAAAACTGGAATTAGCATTCTGGAAACTGCTGGTAGTCAAAGCCTCCATTTAAGGCTTTTAACATACAAGAAAAAGGTCATTCTTGAAGACACGTCCTATCATTTTGGTCAAGTGTCTTGTAGCCACTTCAAACACCATTAATGATATAAACAACATTCGAACAACAACAGGATGAGTAGTTGCTTTCAAGTTTGAGAATAGTCACTGATTGCAACAATAACCTTGTTACAGTTTTAATTTTTCACTTAGCTTGATAGGGTGAACGGTCTTCAGCACTGATAATAATGTGAATGGATTCAATGCAATTCTGTTGGAAAATAAAATCAAACTACTATTATATCTCCTATTTCAGGTCACTAGACCACACCAGGATAGAGATTTCACTGATGTTAATTCAATACATGGTAATTCAACACCTCAGATGAGGGGGCCCTTGAGCAATAAACAAACAGAACACGTGCAGCACTACTTGACTACATTGCTGACTACACAAGATAGGGAAACAATACCACTGGAGTATCGGACCGTTGTCCAGGCATGATAGGCTGGAACAAAACAGAGGCTATTTTTAAGAAAGTAAATTATCAAGTAAGGTGGAAACCATTGGCAACTTCCAACAGATGCAATACTTATCCAAGGAAATGAAGAGAAAAAATTTGCAGGACGAGGGAGTGCGACTAAGTGAGTTGCTTTTGGTCAGAAAGGCCTATGTGCTGCAACCATTCAATGATTTATGATACACAGTGTCACAACGTGCTCAATTATAGAAGCAATACTACTGCTATAGCTTTAGTGCAGCATGGAGGTAGGAAGATGACATGTTCATACCATGGACAGTACACAATTAAAGATTTTGACTTTCTAAACTTGGACTATGCCTGCAGAGATCATTTTGAGCCACATAAACATGAGGAGGAAGTACTCAGGAGATATTAAAATGAAGAATCAAGAATTATCACACGAGCTGCACACAAATTTATGATCTCCATTTATTTTTACTGCAAAGCACACCAATAAGCTAAGTAAACCACTTGACAATGAAGCGAAAGATATTAGTCTTCAACATGTCCTGAAAACTTTGCCAGTAGAAGTTGCAGTTTTCTTTTGATTAGATTCCCTACACACAGTGTGAAAACAGGCCATTTGGCCCAACAAGTCCACACCGACCCTCTGAAGAGTAACTCATTCAGAATCTGCAGATTTTGCACTTTGAAATGTTGTTTTCCAGAGCAGAATGGTGGCACACTGCTGCTTCACAGTGCCAGGATCCTGGGTTCAATTCCAGCTTTGGGTGACTATCAACATGGAGTTTGCACAATTCTCCACATCTGCATGGGTTTCTTCCCACAGTCCAAAGAGGTGCTGGTTAGGTAGGTTGGCCATGTTGAAATTGTCCATGGTGTTTAGGGATGTGTAGGCTAGGTAAGCTAGCCACAGGAAATGTGGGATTACAGGATACGGTAGGGGGCTTGGTCTAGGTGGGCTTGACAGGCCAAATGGCCTCCTTCCACACAGAGAATCCTATGATCATCAGGTGACCAATATATTCCCGTGATATTACACTTTAATTTCTCTCACTAACAATAGCCTTACCATTTATTTATCCATTTTCTCCCCAGCTCCAAGCAACCTGAATTGGTAAACCCAAATGTTGACTAGTTATAGCTACAATATATTAATATTGCATGTAATTGGGAGTTAATTGATGAATTAATTGACTGGGTAGATATAAAGGTGTGATTGGATCCTTAAAACGGAATAATTAATAAATTCTCTCCAAAAAGGTCTCGTGTTTTCGGTCTTGCTCACTGGCTTGGATCCAGATTGCCATTCAGGAATTATCCTCTCTGCTACAGCATCAAAGATGAAGACTGGAAATCAAGAGTTCTTTTCAGGCAGAAGCTTTTAATTGCAGTGTTGGGATATAACTTCCCAATGATGTTCTGTGAAGCTAAACCTTACAATCAATGGAAAACTGAAGTAGATATGTAGACACTGGCCACATCCTTTCCAGGAAAAAAGATAAGGTGTGACCTTGGTACTGTCATTCCTGATGAAGAACAAGATCACTTATGAAGTGCACTCTAAGCTAAAGGCTCAACATTTAGACACTGAGAAGGGCTTAGAAACTTTATTTAAATTTACAGACTGAATATTTAGGGAAGATGACATGATATGGGACATGATCAGACTTTGAGTCTTGCGTATATTTAAGGCTGAGATAGAGATAGATTCTTATCAGTGGGGAAAATCAATGGGCTGGGGAGTGGGCAGGAAAGTGGACCTGAGCAATGTCAGATCAGACATGATCCTACTGAATGGTGGACCAGGCTCAAGAGGCCGAATGGCCTACTCCTGTTCCTATTTCCTATGGTTTTATATTAGAGATGATTGCCCTACTGAGGGAGAAATCTTGAAGATCATCTTAGCTGTTTCTGCTGGGAATGTAAGCCAATCAATATAAAAGCTGCATCTCGGAGGCTAAAAACTTTCAAAGGCAAGTATTGTTGCAACCACCTAAAGAAAGTGATGCATGAATAGGAAGGGTTTGGACGAGTTGGACCGAAGGGTCTGTTTCTGTGCTGTACATCTCTATGACAAGGGAAGTTATGGAAATTAAACAAACATCTTTATGGGTAGAATGATGCTGCGAGGACACAGCATTTCTCAGTTAAGTCCATCCTGCTGAAAGTAGGTTACATTCAACTGGAAGCAGCCTCAGTAATGTTCTACTGGTATCACAGAGAGAGGTGGCAGGTATCTTTAGGATGATTGTTTTCTCTAGGGAAGGTGTACTGAATTTTAACAAAGTGCAACAGATAAAATTGAAGGAGTTTAAGATTGGAGGTCAGACTTCAGGAGCTTTTAAATGTACAGGGTTAAACATTAAGGGGAATAAGGAAGGAATGGCTTTGGATCAACAGTTTAGGAAAGTCTTAATTACATTCCGGAAAGTCAGGCCAGGTCCTCGTGTGATTATGCATTCAGAAAAGCAGACCAGTTAAGAAAGCTGATTTGAAGTTAAATTGGTTATGCACTCAGGCTGCATCTCTTCACTGGTTTGGCATATTGGAATGACTTACTATGATGGAACATGCTACCGTTAAGTCTTGAGAGCATCAGAAAAATGCTTGGATCCAGTGCTTCACGTGCTAAACTTGAGTCGGCTATTATATTACAAAGTTCATCATATTCTTTGTGGGAAAAAATAATAAATGTTGCCAGTTGGGCCTGGGAAGCTAAGCCAATAAAAAGGCTATGCAAAAGTGCCTTAGCTGCTGAAACATAGATACTAGCAGATGCTATAGATACACAGGATTATCCTGATCCAATATTCTGCAGGAAATCCAATACAAGGGGCAACATGTGGAAGGTTCACCTCTAGAACGTTTTGTGGATAACGTTTTGGGACAATGAATATTCAACAAAGATGTTGCTGAGGTTTGACCTTTGTTTGCATAAAAGAAATGTTAGAAAGGAAATAGATTTCCAAATTAAAGCGAGTTGATGCAAGTCACCATTTATCAAATATTTCACAAGAGGTGATTGCTTCAAGAAATTATTGGAGATCCGCAAAGAGGAGCACCTGGTGGTATGAAGCACTTGCTGTTTTATTTAAATTTTTTTTTGCTAAAGAAAAAGGGGGAAGAATAGGAAATATAATATGAAAAAGTAATTGTGCCTGATTGGTTAAGTTCTCAACTGCGATATAGGAAAAGGCATAATTGTTCATTTTCATCAAGCCATACAAACAATCCTTAAACAAGGCTTTGCTTTAAAAATTTAGTAAGCAATTAAATAGGTGATTTGCATTTATTGATGAATTAATTGACTACATAGATATAAAGGTGGAACAGGTGTGAAGTAGTTGTGGGACTGAATAGTTAAGCTCTATCCACAAAGGAAGGCATCTTGGTTTTTGTATCACCAACTGGTTTTGACCCAAGTTGACATCAAAAACTAGAAAACAGAAGAGCTATGATTAAAATTCAGAAGCACCTTTAAAATTTCCTAGTGTTACAATATAAGGCACTGCTGTTCCAAGTAAAGTCACCACAGTGACATGGGATGGCATACAGCAGGGATTATTCCACGTATAAAGTAATCAACACACAATACTAAATAATTAAACACCAAACAGTAAACACTGAATAATCTAGTAAGTGTAATTTCAGATTCACATTTCCCAGCTCGGATGTTGATTTTCACAAAAGTTTTTCAGAGATGACTATGGATTATCCCCTGACATCACATGTTTTGATCGTGAGATCAGAATCCATGAAACACAAACAGAATACATTAGTATAATTCAGGAAGAGAGGACAGTTTACATGTAATAAAAAACCAGGTCCACAGAAAGTGGAAAATTGCTGAATAACAGTCTGAAATTTCCTTGGAAAGCAAAAGTTCAATCAATATGGCCTTTGTTTAAGAGCAGTACGTTCATTAGGTGCTGGAAGCAGAATTACACCACCAAAGGAGAAAACATACAAATGCTACCGATCTTGGAAAAATGCACACTATATCCTGTATGCAATTTCATCTGGTGTCTCCCATCTCTAATTTCAGAATTTAATGAAAACCTAATCAAGAAGAAAAAAACAGTTCTGAATGAGTCATTTGTGCTGCATATGTCTTGTGGGGGGTGGTTGGCTTAAGTATCTTGAAGAATTGCAGAGAGAATAAAGCTTTCATTTTGAAAGTGCTAAGGGAAGCTATTTCAGTGTGAGATGTGATCCTCCTACTGAGAGTCTGAGGATTTCATTCACACCCACACACAGATTCTGTAACAATTGACGTAGATGGTGGATGAAGAGCTGAAATTCATGAATTACTGCAGTGGAGTTCCCATCAACCAGTGCAACTGCCTGCAATACACGTGTTGAAACCAGATCAAGGAAGTTTTCTGCTATTGGTAAAACTATTTTATGAAAAACTAGGTCACAGTTTCAGAACAATTTTGTTTGAAACTATACAGAAAATATGACAGAATGAGAGCTAAGAATTTACTCCATCAGGTAGCTGTATGGTTTACTGTAAACCTCTGCACGGCTCATTATAAGCTTCTGTACATTAATGCAGTATTTCACCAGTATGAGACGGTGGTATTTGAGAGCAGGGCAGGCTACACTGGTGAAGGGGCATTCAGCTGCAAACTGCTGATGCACCTAATAATCCAAAAAACTGGAACAGCCTTTCATGCATTTGAAAGATATAGTTTACATAACATTCCAGACGAGATCCCGAATCCATGCTAACTACATTCACCCAAGCCAGAGGCACACAAATCAGAATCGAGCGTGGGGTGCTGGAAACGCACAGCAGGTCAGGCAGCAGCTGAGAAGCAGGAGAATCGACGTTTCGGGCATAAGCCCTTCATCCTGATGTGCTGCCTGGCCTGCTATGCTTTTCTAGCACCACACTCTCGACTCTGATTTTCAGCATCTGTAGTGCTCACTTTCTTCCACACAAATCAAATGCCAGCCATCACATAGATTACGGTTACAAAATGGTATCCAGTGGATAAAATAGCAACATTATTCAGTGATTATGTGCAAGCCTTGTGCTTTAAGGGCTAAACTCAATCAAACTGAATAAATCTTCAAAAGCCTGATGAATTTTGTAGATGAGATTAAATGCAATAATGTTCACAAATGTTAATGTTGACACAAATCCTGGTTGAACAAAAACAGGCTCCTTTCCTGCTTGATACAAGGTGCACTGAACCTTCCCACTATCCCAATAAGCAGCATGTCTGCAAAAGCTGAAATGAAGGAATGAGCTGGGAGGCACAGAGAATGCAGTTAATGATCATTTACACTCTTTTTGCCATTTTACGTTTGACCACAATTGTACTAAGATTTGACTTTGACTTTCTTTCCAAAATTGCTTTCTTCATTATAGATGGATACCACCACCAAAGGTATGACATCACTGAATCCCCCATTATCAACATTCTAGGGGTGACATTGTGCAGAAACTCAAAATGGACTTGCCACATAAACACAGTTGCTACAAGAGTAGGTCATAGGCTAGGAACACTGTGGCAAATAACACACCTTCTCACTTCCCAAAACCTGTCCGCCATCTACAAGGCACAAGTTAGGAGTGTGATGGGGCAGCTCCAACAACACTCGAGAAGCTTGGCACTATCGAGGACGAAGCAGCCCGTTTGACTGGCACCACATCCACTCCTTCTACCACCGATGCTCAGTAGCAGCAGTGCATACCATCCAGAAATTCAAAGACCCCCAGACAGCACCTTCCAAACCCACAACCACTTCCATCGAGAAGGACAAGGGCAACAGGAACATGGGAACACCACCACTTCCAGGTCGCTCATCATCCTGAGACTTGGAAATATATTACCAACATTCCTTGAGTATCGCTGGGTCAAAATCCTGGAATCCCCTCCAAGGCTATTGTGGGTCAACCTTCGGCATATGGATTGCAGCGGTTCAAAGCAGCAGCTCATCACTAACTTCAAAGAGGAACTAGGACAGACAATAAATACTGGCCCAGCCAGCGATATCCAGGCCACACATGAAGGTAGAAAAGATTGTTTTTTGGGTGGGGGCTGGGGGGTGTGACAGTAAAGTTGAGCAAAATTGTTCTCACCTCCTACACAAATACCATCCTGCAATCCCAATTCCTCCGCCTCTGCCCCCAGGAGGACCAGTTCCACCACAGAACACACCAGATGGCCTCCTTCTTTAGAGATCACAGGGTAACTAGGGAGAGAATAGGGCCCCTCAAAGATCAGCAAGGTGGCCTTTGTGTGGAGCCACAGAAAATGGGGGAGATACTAAATGAATATTTTGCATCAGTATTTACTGTGGAAAAGGATATGGAAGATATAGACTGTAGGGAAATAGATGGTGACATCTTGAAAAATGTCCAGATTACAGAGGAGGAAGTGCTGGATTTCTTGAAACAGTTAAAGGTGGATAAATCCCCAGGACCTGATCAGGTGTACCCAAAAACTCTGAGAAGCGAGAGAAGTGATTACTGGGCCTCTTGCTGAGATATTTGTATCACCGATAGTCACAGGTGAGGTGCCGGAAGACTGGAGGTTGGCTAGCGTGGTGCCACTGTTTAAGAAGGGCGGTAAAGACAAGCCAGGGAACTATAGACTGGTGAGCCTGATGTCGATGGTGGGCAAGTTGTTGGAGGGAATCCTGAGGGACAGGATGTACATGTATATGGAAAGGCAAGGACTGATT
>NC_057752.1:10807631-10808298 GCF_004010195.1 Chiloscyllium plagiosum
ACACCAAAATTGGAGGTGTAGTGGACAGCGAAGAGGGTTACCTCAGATTACAACAGGATCTGGATCAGATGGGCCAATGGTTTGAGAAGTGGCAGATGGAGTTTAATTCAGATAAATGCGAGGTGCTGCATTTTGGGAAAGCAAATCTTAGCAGGACTTATGCACTTAATGGTGAGGTCCAAGGGAGTGTTGCTGAACAAAGAGACCTTGGAGTGCAGGTTCATAGCTCCTTGAAAGTGGAGTCGCAGGTAGATAGGACATTGAAGAAGGCGTTTGGTATGCTTTCCTTTATTGGTCAGAGTATTGAGTACAGGAGTTGGGAGGTCATGTTGCGGCTGTACAGGACGTTGGTTAGGCCACTGTTGGAGTATTGCGTGCAACTGCGGTCTCCTTCCTATTGGAAAGATGTTGTGAAACTTGAAAGGGTTCAGAAAGGATTTACAAGGACGTTGCCAGGGTTGGAGGATTTGAGCTACAGGGAGAGGCTGAACAGGCTGGAGTTGTTTTCCCTGGAGTGTCGGAGGCTGAGGGGTGACCTTATAGAGGTTTACAAAATTAGGAGGGGCGTGGATAGGATAAATAGACAAAGTCTTTTCCCTGGGGGTCGGGGAGTCCAGTACTAGAGGGCATAGGTTTAGGGTGAGAGTGGAAAGATATAAAAGAGACC
>NC_057752.1:10808400-10814292 GCF_004010195.1 Chiloscyllium plagiosum
CCAGGTGCTGGCAGGTGGGACTAGATTGGGTTGGGTTATCTGGTCGGCATGGACGGGTCGGACCGAAGGGTCTGTTTCCATGCTGTACATACCTATGACTCTATGGTTGAAGATGCCCTCCAATGCATCTCGTCCACATCCCGCACCTCCACCCTCAGACCCTACCCCTCCAACCGTAACAAGGACAGAACCCCCCAGTTCTCACTTTCCACCCTACCAACCTTCGCAATAACCATATCATCTGCCGACATTTCCGCCACCTCCAAACAGACCCCACCACCAGGGATATATTTCTTTCCCCACAGACCCCACCACCAGGGATATATTTCTTTCCCCACCCATTTCCGCCTTCCGCAAAGACCGTTCCCTCCGTGACTACCTTGTCAGGTCCACACCCCCAACAAACCACACCCCCAACAAACCACCCTCCCGTCCCGGCACCTTCCCCTGCCACTGCAGGAATTGCAAAACCTGCGCCCACACCTCCTCCCTCACCACCATCTAAGGCCCCAAAGGAGCCATCCACATCCATCAACGTTTTACCTGCACATCCACTAATATCATTTATTGTAGCCGTTGCTCCCGATGCTGTCTCCTCTACATTGGGGAGTCTGGATGCCTCCTCACAGAGCGCTTCAGGGAACATCTTCGAGACACCCGCACCAATCAACCCCACCACCCCGTGACCGAACGTTTCAACTCCCCCTCCCACTCTGCCGAGGACATGGAGGTCCTGGGCCTCCTCCACCGCCGTTCCCTTACCACCCGACACCTGGAGGAAGAACGCCTCATCTTACGCCTCGGAACACTTCAACCCGAGGACATCAATGTGGTCTTCACCAGTTTCCTCTTTTCCCCTCCCCCACCTTACCTCAGATCCAAACTTCCAGCTCAGCACTGTCCTCATGACCTGTTCTACCTGCCTATCTCCCTTTCCACCTATCCACTCCACCCTCCCCTCTGACCTATCACCTCCAACCCCACCCCCATTCACCTACTGTACTCTTTGCTACCTTCTCCCCAGCAACCCCCCACCATTTATCTCTCCACCCTGGAGGCTTCCTGCCTCTATTCCTGATGACGGGCCTTTGCCCGAAACGTGGATTTTCCTGATCCTCGGATGCTGTCTGACCTGCTGTGCTTTTCCAGCACCACTCTAATCTAAACTCTATTCTCATTAAATGTCTGGTGATGTGTCAACGTTGCCTCAGCCCTGGAACTATAAAAGCAATCCTCCAAAGATCAACAGCTTTGAATGAGTTTAAGCCCTAGAGTATCAGGATTCAGCAAATTCATCTTTCCACTTGCTCTTTTAATAATAGATCCAGCTTTAAAAAAAAGGTTGTTTTACGGTGCAATTGGATATCCTATAATCAATGCACATGTTAAAGGATATCACTCACTCACATGTGACTTTTACGTAATAGACATGGGTCCTATGGTGCATGTCTGTGGCTTTGAGGTTTCACCCTTCATACGATAACATTCCACCATGCACATTACTGTGTTTTTGCTAGCTTTCTGTACTCTCACTGTAGACATAGACTTGCAAGGCAAGTGAATCCAGAACAGCAACAGTTGAAATGAAGTTGCACTCGTTTGGAATGAGGTTTTCTTGCCTGAAGTAGGAACTAACAGCATGCCAATCTCTCATGACATTGTTTATGTGCAGTCTGGCATTTGGAGTTTGGTTACGGTGTTTCGTATAGTTTCAAAAAACACACGAAATAGGAGGAATCAGCCATCCAGCTCCTCAAGCCTGTTCTGCCAGTAAAATCATGCCTGATCCTCTACCTCAACACCATTTCCCTGCATCCCTTGATGTTTTTAAATATGGAGAAACCCATCAATCTCAGTCTTGAACACACTCAATGACTGAACCTCCACATCCCCTGAAGTAGAGAATTCCAAAGACTTACCTCCCTCTGAAGAAGGAATTTACCATCTCAGTCCTAAATTACCTACCCTCAACCTGAGACTGCGTCCTGTGATTCTCAAATCCTCCATACCCCCATGCCCTTAACCTGAGACTGCGTCCTGTGATTCTCAAATCCTCCATACCCCCATGGGGGAGGGACAGACACTTCCTTACTGCGTTACCTTGTTGATTCCCCTAAGAAGCTTGTATGTTTTAATAAGGTCATCTCTAATTCTGCTTAACTAATGAATATAGGCCCAACCTCCTCAACCTCTCCTCAAAATAATTACTCCACATACCCAGGATCAAACTAGTGAAACCTTCTCTGGTCTGTCTCCAATGGTAGTATATCTTTCCTTCAATAAGGGACCAAACATGTTCACAAAACTCCAGTTGTGGTAAGACTAGTGCCCTGTATAGTTTGAGCAATATCTCCCTACTTTTATACACCACTCCCTTTAAAATAAAGGCATTCCATTTTTCCGTTCCCTTATACCCACAGAAATTGGATGCTCGCCTTTTGTGATTTATGCACGAAGACTTCCAAATCCCTCTGTGCTCTAGCTTTCTGCAGTCTTTCTCCATTTTAATAATATTCAGACACTCTATTCCTCCTAACAAAGTGCATAACCTTATTTTCCCACATTATATTTTATCGACCAAGTCTTTTGTCCACTCACTTCATCTATCTATATCCCTCTGCAGACACGTCATCCTCATCACTTGCCTTTCCATCTATTTTTGTGTCATCTTTAAACTTGCCTATAATACACTCACTTTCCTCATCCAAGTCATTCATCTATATTGTAAGTAATTGCGACCTCAGCACTGATCCCTATGGCACTCCACTACTTACAGGCTGCCCTCCCAAAAATGCCCCCCTTCCCCAACTCTCATTAATAGCCATATCTCTTTACATACCAAAATCCTAGAAGCAGCCTAATACGTGGTACCTTGTGAAATACCTTCTGAAAATCCAAATATTGCTTTCCTTTTGTCTACCCTGCCTATTATGTCAAAGGATTCTAATAAATTTGTCAGGCATGATTTCCACTTCATGAAGCCATGCTGACTCTGCTTGATCACATGTTGTTCCTGGAAGTGCTCATTTATAATAGATATTAACATTTTCCCAATAACAGACATTAACTAACTGGATGCAAGTTACCTATTTTTGTCTCTTTCCTTTTTAAATAAGTGTGTTACGTCAGACGCTTCCAAACTTCTGGGACTTTTTCAGAATCTACAGATTCTTGAAAGATTACTCAGTGCATCCACCATCTTAGTAGCTATTTTTTCAATATTCTAGGATGGATCCCATCAGGTCCAAGGGACATATCAGTCTTTAGCCCCATTAATTTCCCTAGTATTTTTTCTCTATGATAGTTATTGTAATTATTCTGTCCTCAATTTGCCTCTTGATTATTCAGAATTCTTTGAATGAATTGAAAGTCTTCTACTGTGAAGACTGATTTATTTCTTCAATTCCTCTGCCCTTTCCTGCTTTCCCATTATTTATTTCGCCAGTCTCTTTCTCTCAGGGGCCTCTGAAACAATTAGCCTGTCTTCCTTTTCACATATTCAAAGACGTTCTTGCTGTCTGTATTGATATTACTGGCAAGTTTACCCTCAAAGTTTATCTTCTCGCTTTCTTAGGTATTTTTAAAAAAATATTTCCCCATAGGTTAGGTTAGGTGAATTGGCCATGCTAAATTGCCCATCATGTTAGGTGCATTAGTCAAAGGGAAATGGGTCTGGGTGGGTTACTCTTTGGAGGGTCAGTGTGGACTGTAGCAAATCTAATCTAAATCTTCTGGTTTGATCACAAGCTTACTTTGAGTCTTAAAAATACAACGAATATGAAAAGAGAGGCTAATACGTCCTGTGAAACTTGTTTGCCATTCAATATGATCATGGCTGATTTCTGCCCCAACCCCACTTTCATAGAGTCATAGAGATGTACAGCATGGAAACAGACCCTATGGTCCAACCAGTCCACGCCGACCAGATATCCCAACTCAATCTAGTCCAACCTGCCAGCACCCGGCCCATATCCCTCCAAACCCTTCCTATTCATATACCCATCCAAATGCCCGACCCCCAGGGAAAAGACTTTGTCTATTTATCCTATCCATGCCCCTCCTAATTTTGTAAACCTCTATAAGGTCACCCCTTAGCTTCAGGAAAAACAGCCCCAGCCTGTCCAGCCTTTCCCTATAACACAAATCCTCCAACCCAGGCAACATCCTTGTAAATCTTTTCTGAACCCTTTCAGGTTTCACAACATCTTTCCAATAGGAAGGAGACCAGAACTGCAACCAATATTCCAACAGTGGCCTAACCAATGTCCTGTACAGCCGCAACATGACCTCCCAACTCCTGTACTCAATACTCTGACCAATAAAGGAAAGCATACCAAATGCCTTCTTCACTATCCTATCAACCTGCAACTCCACTTTCAAGGAGCTATGAACCCAGCACCGATCCTTGTGGCACTCCACTGGTCACAGGCCTCCAGCCTGAAAAGCAACCCTCCATCACCACCCTCTGGTCTTTTACCTTTGAGCCAGTTCTATATCCAAATGGCTAGTTCTCCCTGTATTCCATGAGATCTAACCTTGCTAATCAATGTCCCATGGGGAACCTTGTCGAACACCTTACTGAAGTCCATATAGATCACATCTACTGCTCTGCCCTCATTAATCTTCTTTGTTATTTCTTCAAAAAACTCAATCAAGTTTGTGAGACATGATTTCTCATGCACAAAGCCATGTTGACTATCGCGAATCAGACCTTGCCTTTCCAAATACATGTACATCCTGTCCCTCAGGATTCCCTCCAACAACTAGGCTCACCGGTCTATAGTTCCCTGGCTTGTCTTTACCGCCCTTCTAAAACAGTGGCACCACGTTAGCCAATCTCCAGTCTTCCGGCACCTGACCTGTGACCATCGATGATACAAATATCTCAGCAAGAGGCCCAGCAATCACTTCCCTAGCTTCCCACAGCGTTCTCGGGTACACCTGATCAGGTCCTGGGGATTTATCCACTTTTAACAGTTTCAAGACATCCAGCACTTCCTCCTCTGTAATCTGGACATTTTGCAAGATGTCACCATCTATTTCCCTATAGTCTATATTTTCCATATGCTTTTTCACAGTAAATACTGATGCAAAATATTTATTTAGTATCTCCACAATTTTTTGTGGCTCCACACAAAGGTCGCCTTGATGATCTTTAAGGGGCCCTATTCTCTCCCGAGTTGCCCTTTTGTCCTTAATGTATTTGTAAAAATTCTTTGGATTCTCCTTAATTGTATTTGCCAAAGCGATCTCCTGTCCCCGTTTTGCCCTCCTGATTTCCCTCTTAAGTATACTCCTACTGCCTTTATACTCTAAGGATTCACTCGATCTATCCTGTCTGTACCTGATATATGCTTCCTTCTTTTTCTTAACCAAACCCTCAATTTCTTTAGTCATCCAGCATTCCCTATACCTACCAGCCTTCCCTTTCACCCGGACAGGATTATACTTTCTCTGGATTCTTGTTATCTCATTTCTGAAGGCTTCCCATTTTCCAGCCGTCCCTTTACCTGCGAACATCTGCCTCTGATCAGCTTTTGAAAGTTCTTGCCTAATACCGTTACAATTGGCCTTCCTCCAATTTAGAACTTCAACTTTGAGATCTGGTCTATCCTTTTCCATCACTATTTTAAAACAAATAGAATTATGGTCACTGGCCCCAAAGTGCTCCCCCACTGACACCTCAGTCACCTGCCCCAAGATTAGGTCAAGTTTTGCACCTTCTCCAGTAGGTACATCCACATACTGAATCAGAAAATTGTCTTGTACACACTTAACAAATTCCTCTCCATCTATACCTTTAACACTATGGCAGTCCCAGTCGATGTTTAGAAAGTTAAAATCCCCTACCATAACCACCCTATTATTCTTACAGATAGCTGAGATCTCCTT
>NC_057752.1:10814535-10860495 GCF_004010195.1 Chiloscyllium plagiosum
TTGCATTGAAATAAATGCAGTTTAATTTATTAGTCCTACCTTGTCCCTACCTGCCCTGATTGTTTGACTCACTTCTGTTCTCAGCTGTACCGGTCTCAGATCGATCTCTTTCCTCACTATCTCCCTGCACCACCCCCCCCCACCTTACTAGTTTAAATCCTCCCAAGCAGTTCTAGCAAATTTCCCTGCCAGTATATTAGTCCCCTTCCAATTTAGGTGCAATCCGCCCTTGTACAGGTCACTTCTACCCCAGAAGAGATTCCAATGATCTAAAAATGTGAATCCTTCTCCCGTACACCAGCTCCTCAGCCATGCATTCATCTGCTCTATCCTCCTATAGCCCTCACTAGCTCGTAGCTGAAAAATGTGTTGCTGGAAAAGCGCAGCAGGTCAGGCAGCATCCAAGGAACAGGAGAATCGACGTTTCGGGCATAAGCCCTTCTTCAGGAATCCTCACTAGCTCGTAGCACTGGGAGTAATCCAGATATTACTACCCTTGAGGACCTCCTTTTTAAATTTCTGCCTAACTCTCTGTAATCTCCCTTCAGAGTCTCAACCTTTTCCCTTCCTATGTCGTTGGTTCCAATGTGGACAATGACCTCCTGTTGGGCCCTCTCCCCTGTGAGAACATTCTGTACCCTCTCTGAGACATCCTTGATCCTGGCACCAGGGAAGCAACACACCATTCTGCTTGTTCTCTGCTGGCCACAGAAACGTCTGTCTGTACCTCGGACTACAGAATCCCCCAACACAATTGATCTCTTGGAAGCCGAAGTACCCCTCGTTGCATTAGAGCCAGTCTCAATACCAGAAACTCCCTTATCCCGAGTCTGTGCCAGTGTTCTGGATCGCCCAGCCTGAAGGAAACAACTGCTCAGCATTGACCCTGTCAAGCCCTCTCAGAATCTTTCATTTTTTAATAACATCACTTCTTGTACTACCAAATTCCAATGAGTATTGGCCCAACTTGCTGAACCTTTCCCCATAGAACAACCACTTAATCTCAGGTACCATGAGAAACAAAAACTGTTTGAACATCTAAAAGCCATGGCAGAATTGTGCTGCAACTATGGAAGGGCTTGTGGTGATAACCCTTGGATACCAATAAGCCAAACATCAACACACTCAACTGAAAACTTTCTCCTTGAAAGGCACATTGCAAAGAATCTACAGCACAAACAGGCCATTGATCCCACAGTTCAAAGTCAGTTGATGTGCCACACAACGTTCCTCCTATCCTATGTGATCTAACCAGAGAAACATGGTCTTCTATTCCTTTTTCTTTTATGATTACCAAGTTTCCCTTAAAATGCATTTGTACCGTTCATCTCAAACATACTCAGTGATAGCAAGTTCCACACGCTCATCACTCCTAGCAATTCATACTGGATTTATTAATGACTATCCTAAATTTATATAGTTTCCTCCACAAGTGGAAATGTATCCTATGTCTATGCTATTTTGATGGTCTTTATCAGGTCTGCCCACAATCTTCTCTTCTCTTGGAAGAAAAAGTCTGTTTATTTATTTTTAAGGAAAGGCATAACCTCTCAGTTCTAATATTACCCTTGTAAATTATTTTTGCTCTTTATCCCCACAATATCTTGACATCTTTTTATAACACTGAAACCACAACAAGACACAGTACTGCAAGCGTGGCCTAACCAAGGTCCAAATCAAGCCATACCTGATAAAGTTTCAGTTGCATCCCTGGATTATAATATGGAAGGAGGCACCTTTTATAGATATCACCACAAGGTAATCCATTGGATATGCTCTCTAAATAACTCTAGTGCTATATCTTCAGCCTCTCACGTTTGCGTAAACTGCTCAAGATAGAATTGCAACACTGACCTTGATATTTAAGGGGAGACAGAAAGAATGTGGGACAAGATGAAAACGGCCAGAGAATGTATCGAGGTCAAGATTAGAGTGGTGCTGAAAAAGCACAGCAGGTCAGGCAGCATCGAAGGAGCAGGAAAATTGACGTTTTGGGCAAAGGCTCTTCATCAGGAGCTTTTGCCCAAAACGTCAATTTTCCTGCTCCTCGGATGCTGCCTGACCTGCTGTGCTTTTTCAGCACCACTCTAATCTTGACTCTGATCTCCAGCACCTGCAGTACTCACCTTTCGCCTCGGGAATGTATCAAGGCTAGGAAAATCCAGCACAGGCAGGCACAGCCAGAGATCAGTGGGTTTGTTCCCAGCAAATAGGGGGTGGGGGGAGGCATTGGTATTGTGACAGGCTAGTAAAGCTACATTTCTTTTCCGGCTGGGTTTCCCCAAAGTTGCTGTACAGCAACTGTTAAACAAATAAAACTCCTATTGTACTACGGGAGCTTGATTTAAGTATAGCAATGGTGACCTTCCAACATGACACACATACACAAGACCAATCATCGTAAGAATAGATTAAGTTGCATTTTTCAAAGTGATCTCCTCACCTGCCCACTGGTCTTCACAATCTGTCACTGGGAAGGAGACAATACCAAGGCTAACCTGTCTTTTGGGGTACGATGAAATATCTGGTATGGAAGCAAGTCTATTTTCATCTTCGAACGATAAACTCGTTAAATCGTGCCTAATGTGAGCAACAAGTCAATCTCAGTAGACACTTCCATTACGGTCATGGGGCCCATAAATGACTTCTTCAGCTCCCCACAAAGTTCAGGTGTAGGGCTCTTGTGGTGCAATGGTAGTGTCCCTACTTCCAAGCCAGAAGGCCTGTGTTCACTTCCCACTTGCTCCAAATGTATAACATACCTGAACAGGCTGTTTGGAAATATCTTCAACCTTAGATGTGGCCGTCAAATGAAGCAGGTAAACCTCACTGACAGCGTCCAAGATTCACGGATTTCATTGCAAATTTCCATAAGAGGGAGTTATGTCAGGATTCCTGCACTTGATCATTACCCTGCATACATAAGGAACTTCAGGTGATAACTGGATCAAGTATTGCTGCCTTGTTCGCAAATGGTCCCATTGACCAACTCTGCTCACCCAGGAAGAATGCTCGCAGATGTTTGGGGGTCAGTACGAAAGGAGCTTCAGAGGGTAGTGGTGGGGGGGGGGGGGGGGAATAGAAACAGGAAATTAAAATAAAAACTATTTTAGTGGATGCAAATATAATGGTCTTTCCTCGATCAACAGATCAAATCTCTCTGCTCTTCCTTTATCTCTACTTCTGACCCTATAATAGATCTCATAACTGTGGCACAACATCACTATTTAAACTGTGAATAAAAGAGGCCAAATCAAACTGGACAGGGTGAATGGAAAAAATATATTTAATATAAACATTAAAAATCAATAGATCAAAGTATTAGGGGAAAAAGCTATTACAACACAAAAGCAACATCGAAATTGTTAGATTACTGACAATGAACACAAAATTTCAAATAATGCACTTCTCCATTCTCTTTTTCAGCCTAGATTTAAATGTGTAGTGGGAATTGATTAAAGGAATAAAGACACATCAGCACTATTTTCTGCCTTACTTAAAGGATTATTAAATTTTGTTGAAGATTCTTACTCTACTGGGGCAACTAGCTGACCTACAATGTGCAGCAATTAAAACATTTGCTCTTCAACTCTGCCTCTTGTTAGGCTGCTTCAGTGTATATGGACCCCTCTTACCTAAGAAAGTGTTTTGTGCTGAAAACAAGTATAGTGTTCCCACGGCCTGTCCCACCAATGGCATCCTTGTCACAGTGCTGTTTTTGAAAGGAAGAAATGGCTTGCCCCAAAGATTAATTGGCTCTTCATTCTGTGTCCTGTGTGTCAGTCTTTAACTTCAATTTGGCTATCACACAAAATTGCGTCTGATTGGCTACTCATTGGTACTTTCATTTAGAAAGGCCATAAAATGATTGCTTTAGGGTTCTTGGGGCACCGTGGTAATGTCTCTATCTCTGAGCCATGACATCTCTGAACAGGTTAGAAAATATTTGTACAATGGTTGCAACTAGCCATGGACTATTACTAGACCAATGCAAAAGGAGACACTGTTCTAATGTTTGGATAATTTCAAATTGTTGAAGGCACAACACAACAACTGTAATGGATAGTTGTGTTATACTCAGTTGGATAAACTGAAAGCATAACCCCCCCCAACAAAATGTGCCTCATCAAAACTGACTCAAAATTTCAGCTTGGTTAACTAATAATCAACCACACTCCCAAATCTAAACTAGTTTGCTCTTATCCTATTGTTAGATTGATATTATACAGTTTTGTTCAACAGATTCCTTCCACCTTCCTGAGCAAGAAGCAGTAGAAGGCTGACACAGGATGCACCACATCTTGACTCATCTCACATTGTGACTAAGACAGAACTGCAACACAACTGCAGTAATACAAATTTCTATTACACATCCAATTTCAGAAATTCTCATTAATTCACTCATTTTCTGTCTTAATTTAATTCTAGGTCATTTGGCAATTCACTGACTTGACCTTTTCATAATAGTCCGAATGATTTTTTGGAGGAAGCTACTCCCCAGTGTTCAACTGCCTGGGGCTCACTCACACAGGCAACGTTATGAACTGACTGTTGCAGCATCCATTTGCTCTAGGTACTTAGTAGTGGGCGGCACGGTGGCACAGTGGTTAGCACTGCTGCCTCACAGCGCCAGAGACCTGGGTTCAATTCCCACCTCAGGCAACTTACTGTGTGGAGTTTGCACATTCTCCCCGTGTCTGCGTGGGTTTCCTCCGGGTGCTCCGGTTTCCTCCCACAGTCCAAAGATGTGCAGGTCATAATCTAATCTAATCTAAAAAACCAATGTGTGTGGTACAGATTTAAACACAAATAAAATCAACTCCAAGTCTACTGGTCAGGAGGTGGTCAGACTAATGCCAGAAAACTTTGCTTACTTGATGGGGCACTGTCTCAGCTCAGCGCTACTGCAGCATAAGATTATTGATTATGAAATGGACTTGCTAGATACAGACCAATTCAATGGATTTTTGGATTTTACATAATGGAGCTACAGATTTGACCAATATGACTATTAGTTGAGGAGAAAGTTGCTGTATCACAGCAGGTCCTTAACTCATATAGACCAAAGAGTCTAAGTGCCATATTCCAGTAAACAAATTCGTGTTAAATTAAATACAGGTTGAACAAATAGTGCTGTATGTCAGAGTCATGGACGGTCCAACCCATCCATGCCAACCAGATATCCCAACCCAATCTAGTCCCACTTGCCGGCACTTGGCCCATATCCCTCCAAACCCTTCCTATTCATATACCCATCCAAATGCCTCTTAAATGTTGCAATTGTACCAGCCTCCACCACTTCTTCTGGCAGCTCATTCCATACACGTACCACCTTCTGTGTGAAAAAGTTGCCCCTTAGGTCTCTTTTATATCTTTCCCCTCTCACCCTAAACCTATGCCCTCTAGTTCTGGACTCCCCCACCCCAGGGAAAAGACTTTGTCTATTTATCCTATCCATGCCCCTCAATTTTGTAAACTTCTGTAAGGTCACCCCTCAGCCTCCAGGGAAAACAGCCCCAGCCTGTCCAGCCTCTCTCTATAGCTGAAACCCTCCAACGCTGGCAACATCCTTGTAAATCTTTTCTGAACTCTTTCAAGTTTCACAACATCTTTCCGATAGGAAGGAGACCAGAATTGCACGCAAAATTCCTACAGTGGCCTAACCAATGTCCTGTACAGCCGCAACATGACCTCCCAACTCCTGTACTCAATGCTCTGACCAATAAAGGAAAGCATACCAAACACCTTCTTCACTATCCTATCTACCTGCGACTCCACTTTCAAGGAGCTGTGAACCTGCACTCCAAGGTCTCTTTGTTCAGCAACACTCCCTTGGACCTTACCATTAAGTGTATAAGTCCTGCTAAGATTTGCTTTCCCAAAGTGCAGCACCTCGCATTTATCTGAATTAAACTCCATCTACCACGTCTCAGCCCATTGGCCCATCTGGTCAAGAACCTGTTGTAATCTGGGGTAACCCTCTTCGCTGTCCACTACATCTCCAATTTTGGTGTCATGTGCAAACTTACTAACTATACCTCTTATGATCGCATCCAAATCATTTATGTAAATGACAAAAAGTAGTGGACCCAGCACCGATCCTTGTGGCACTCCACTGGTCACAGGCCTCCAGTCTGAAAAACAACCCACCACCACCCTGTGTCTCCTACCTTTGAGCCAGTTCTGTATCCAAATGGCTAGTTCTCCCTGTATTCCGTGAGATCTAACCTTGCTAATCAGTCTCCCATGGGGAACCTTGTTAAACGCCTTGCTGAAGTCCATATAGATCACATCTACTGCTCTGCCCTCATCAATCCTCTTTGTTACTTCTTCAAAAAAGTCAATCAAGTTTGTGAGACATGATTTCCCATGCACAAAGCCATGTTGACTATCCCTAATCAGTCCTTGCCTTTCCAAATACATGTACATCCTGTCCCTCAGGATTCCCTCCAACAACTTGCCCACCACCGAGGTCAGGCTCATTGGTCTATAGTTTCCTGGTTTGTCCTTACCACCGTTCTTAAACAGTGGCACCACGTTTGCCAACCTCTAGTCTTCCGGCACCTCACCTGTGTCTATCGATGATACAAATATCTCAGCAAGAGGCGCAGCAATCACTTCTCTAGCTTCCCACAGAGTTCTAGGGTACACCTGATCAGGTCCTGGGGATTTATCCACTTTTATGCATTTCACACATCTTGGCACCTAACTTGTTAGCATGGCTAATGGTCACTCAACAGCACTACTCCATTTGGCTAGCTTGATTACACTAGTTTCCAGACCGACACGAAGTGCCATTGTGTTTATACATGTTCCACCATGCTGGGGATGACGGCTCAGTGGTTAGCACTGGTGCCTCTCAGCACCAGGGACCCAGGTTCGATTCTAGCTTTGGGTAATATTCACCGTGAAGTTTGTATGTTCTCCCATGTCTGCGTAGGTTTCCACTGGGTGCACCAGTTTTCCTCCCTCAGTCTAAAAATGTGCAGATTGGCCAAGCTAAATTGCCCAGAGTCCAGGGATATACAGGCAAGCAGGTGAATTAGCCTGGAAATACAGGGTTCTGGGAGGGGATCTGAATGGGATGCTCTCCAGAGGTTCAGTATGGACACGATGGGCTGAATGGCCTCTTGCCATACTGTAGGGATTCTATGATCATGCACGTCTGCAGTGATTGAGATAGCTTAAACATGCATATTCATATCCAGTACGCTCTTTCCAACACCCATTCTTTCTATCTATTGGTGCACAGATTATTAAAAGTTTCATGCTGATGCTCTGTAGCTAAACATCTGTTTCAATATAAAATCTGATACGATTTACATCAGTTTAAAATGTTTGGCTCTCTTGCATATTGTAGTCACAATGTTACTGCATCAAGCTACAGACTCTCTCAGGTAGGTCTCAGTACAAATAATACAAAGTTCAGAATTAGCAGCTCTGCACCAGGATTTGGAATGGGAGTTATCCTATGCATGAAGATAGCTGTACATTCTTTTTTAAGAATGAATTCTTTGAATGTGGGCAACAGGTACCACTTATTGGAGATGCCCATTTGCTCCGAACATATTGAAATTCAGTTGCATTGTGTAGGACTAGACTGACGTGTCAGCCACGTTCATTTCCCTTTAAGGATTTTGTGAACAAGTTGAGTTTTCTTTGAGCATATCATGATCCAACTTAAATAGACGTACATTTGATATGGAACACTTGGGTGTCAACTATGGCTTAGTGGGGAGTACTCTCACTTCTGGGCCACATCCTACACCAGAAGTCTGTGCACCTAATTTAAGCTGACACAAGGGCTGATTGAGAATACTGCATGCAATTAGAGTTGCAATCTTTTTGAATAAGACATTAAACTAAAGTTCAATCCGCCCTCTTAGGTCTCATGCCACTACTTCAAGGGGAACTCCTGTATCGTTCTCCATGGCTTTGTTAACTGTCACTCTTCAAATCAACATAACTGAAGCAAATTATTTGGCCTGTATCTGGTTTTTATTTCTTGTGTCATGCACAAATTTTCCATGCCCTTTCCTGCATTGTGACAGTGACTACATTGCAGAAAGTAATTTAAGCACTGTGTGGTGGCTTCTATCACATAAATGCGAGCTAACTTTTGGCTTTCATATTGGCCCCCAAATCCTCTCCATAATGTTAAGGAACTGTGGAAGAAAACTTTCCATGCAAAAATGTACAAACTCCCAACAGTGTAAATATTGGTTGAAAACGTGAGAAAGTAAAAGTAGCACCCAAAAACTATTCATCTTAAGAGCAAAATACCTTGTTGAGTGTGGCAGGAACAAAAAGAGCACAACTTGACTCTTTGCATCATACTTGAATGCATTCCTTATTTTAGTCAATACCTCCATCTGGGAATTTTTCTCTTCACCCACGGTGGCACGGTGGCACAGTGGTTAGCACTGCTGCCTCACAGCGCCAGAGACCCGGGTTCAATTCCCGCCTCAGGCGACTGACTGTGTGGAGTTTGCACATTCTCCCCGTGACTGCGTGGGTTTCCTCCGGGTGCTCCGGTTTCCTCCCACAATCCAAAAATGTGCAGGTTAGGTGAATTGGCCACGCTAAATTGCCCGTAGTGTTAGGTAAGGGGTAAATGTAGGAGAATGGGTCTGGGTGGGTTACGCTTCGGCGGGTCGGTGTGGACTTGTTGGGCCGAAGGGCCTGATCCACACTGTAGGTAATCTAAATCTAAATCTAAAACAAGTACATAATGCTGCTTTTCAGTATTGTGGTAGTCATGCACTTTGGCCTGTCTTTTTATCAAGGGGTATTATCCAAGCATTCCAAGGCACTTTATAGAGGTGTTACTCAACTCAGGAAACGCTGCCTCTATGATATTGATTTTAAGTCAGGTATTAAGACAAGAGAAAGAGGTCAAGATACCAAGGTGTCTATGGAGAAAATTGGGTAATAATTGTGGTTTGAGGTGAATGTGAGGTGGCAATTGCTGAAGCAAGTTTAGCATTTGCCGGTTTACACACCGGATTGTGGAGGAAACACAGTATCAAAGCTACAACAAAAACTGCTGTGGTAATACCTGATCTCTTACATGCCTGTGAGACATAGGCTACCTACTCCAGACACATTAAACAGTGTCACATGTTCTAAATGCATCTTGTGTGGAGCCTAACAGTTATAAAATGAGAGGGGTAGGTGCTCAACACTGAAGCACTTCCAAGAGCAGAAATAACTGGAATTGAAGTATGGCGAAAGTGAGGACTGCAGATGCTGGAGATTAGAGCCAAGAGTGTGGTGCTGGAAAGCCACAGCAGGTCAGGCAGCATCTGAGGAGCAGGAAAATCAACATTTCGGGCATAAGCCCTTCAACAGGTAGGGCTTTTGCCCAAAACATTGATTTTCCTGGTCCACGGATGCTGCCTGACCTGCTGTGTTTTTCCAGCACCACACTCTTGGCTGAATTGAAGTATTCCCACCATCAGCTCAAATGGAGTGAATATGCAGTATATATGGCTGACAATAAAAACTCTGAAGGCAGTCACGACTTAAACTTGAACACTGCGTGAGGTGAGCCAAGAAGAAGATACAAAGACTCCTTGAGGTGAACCTCAGAAAACTTACTGGGAGAAAAATGCACAGGAAAGATCTGCCTGAAGAACAATCTTAAGTAATGGTGTTCCTTCCTTCAAACAGCAAATACAGGCAGCTAAGCACAAAAGACAAGCTACAAAGATGGTAGTCCCACCAGAATCAGACAATTCATTCTTGACCACGATGTGGAAAGCCACGCAGGTCTGTAATTGGGCTCCACAGCCCACATCAGAACACACAACAGATGACTCGATGCATATAATCAGTCATCTTCAGGAACGAAGGGACACTGAGGATGACAACAGAATGTCAGACAGAAATGGGTAAATAAACAAATTTTAACTTACTTCAAATTCAAAAAAATATTCACACGCTGCAACTCTGAAATCAAATATCACACAAGTAGTAGGCACATACTGAGACTGCTGCAAGAACATCCAGGCCCATTAAACAGTCTGCAATTGCACACATCTGTTTGTGTCAATATGATAGACATTTTTATCACAAGTTTATATGTATAACATAGACCAATACATGCAAATGGTGTGACATGACTCAAAACTGCACATAACAATTGTTCTAAGACATGGAATCTATTTGCAATATATGACTCTACGACTCTATTTCACGGAGTTGTGCAAGTAGGATTTGCATCCCTTTGAAAACCAGCATAGGTGACGCCATTCATCTTTGATGTCTCATTTCCTACTTGCATTTCCTTCCCATTTTTGTGGTCATCTGGCTCTCTTTCCCTTCACTCAGGCCTGGCTCTTGCGTTCATTAAGATTTCAGGTGAAAGGAAATGCAAGCAATAGAAGGACAAATCAGCAGCAGTCCCACAGGGCAGCGTGGGATGCTTCAGCTCACGGCAGAAAGGCTGCTGATGTGATGTGGTTGGACAATAAGGGAGTCGGCAAGGTGATATTTCAAAGCCACCCTCCATAACAACATTCCATCTCCAGAAAACAGCAATTAATTAATCAGAAAACTGATCGGGAAGGTGACCAAATCATCTAAATATTAAAGCTTTTAACCAGCCTATAAAATTAAGATAGTCTTTCATTACACAATTTGTCCAAAATGCATTTGCTGTGTAGCTATAATAAGTGATGTGATTTTAAGAAATACATAACACTTCAGAATACTCCACCATTCATAACATTTGATGAATAAACTTAAAATTTCAAGAAGATATTTCTGCTTTTTACACAGAAATGCTGCAGCAATCCTTGCAGGGCTCATTGAGAAGAATATTAAAATTTCTAAGATGCAAGAGCTCACAGTTAGGAGGTGCTTCCCTGAAAACAATACGCCATCACTTTCTAAAAATAACAATGGATTTAGACAGGGGTTTCACTGCAATTCTCCACTAGGTAGCTCCCTGCTCATTGGCGTTTGGCATTGGCCAATCATACTCTCGTCTTTACAGCAACGCAAGGCAGTTAAATTAACTAGTTGAGGGGATTCTTCCTGTTGCGATATTTCACAAGATCAGAGAGAATCAAATGTCACTGTCTCTATTATACTCAATAAGGACTCCAGAAGGTACTTGTGAAAAAAAAAGTAAAATCTGAATCTATTAATTAATTATTCAGTGTGTCAGAACACATTCCTCAAAGCCACTAATAAAAGTGAAGTGAAATATTCAAACAAATAGGGTCACCAAGAACATTATTCGATACTGAGCCTCACAGGAGGTCATAATTTAAGCTAATAGCTGGAATTTTCCCTCACTAGTATTCATTTGTTGAAATCCCTGTAACACATGAATAAATAATTCTTCCACTCATTTTGTTCATTCAGTTGCCTGCCTTGCTGTGACCTACTTATAGAGACCCTTACTCCATACAGTATCAAGACAAACCAGGACTGCAGAACAAGTCAGCTGCATTCATACTAAACAGAACACTTATTTTTGGAAACAAAGATTAACCATACAGTTTTAATTTGTTTTAACAAAATGGTACAGAATTTTACTGCAGATGGCTATGGACAAAATGTCAATTCCCGTGCACTTAAATCTAACAGCATTGCTCTCTTATTTCTTAAAAGGCCAAAATAACAACTTAAATTACCAAAGTCCTGCAGTCCAGTGTTAAACATTGCAAAGATTGAGCAGAACTGTGAAAATATATCTAGAAAATACTAATTCATCCAGAAGCTTCAGTGCTACTGACAAAGGTATTACAAAGCCAAACTGACATGGCATCCGACCAATATACAGTAATGGCCTTTCAGCTGCTCAGGCCCCAGGATGCCAAACAATAGAGAAATCACAAAACTCTCCATGGTCACAGGACTACATGCCACAATCGTTTAGTAACTTTAAATCAACAGCATTAAACACCACAGTCTTTTAAGTATACAATGAACACTTATGGATTATTACTGAAAGGGGACCATATTTGTCAATGAAAAACTCAGCCTGACTGAACCACACTTTGGATTGCTTAAGCAATTAAGAATTGCAAACTCTACTTTTACTGTACCTCAGTATATTAACATCATCCTTTTTTTACAGCTTTGCATTCACTTGCAAGTGAGAAACACTGAAAAGTGTTTGAGACACAGGACTGATAATCCCATAGTACTGCAACTGCAGTCACACTGTTATACTCCACTACTGCATTTTAAAGAAGAAAACAACAGGGCTGATTGCATCCTCAAACATTTCTATTATGGAGGAGACTTTTACAATATGGGCATCTTACAAATGATATGTATGCTTGTGCCACATTTGTAAAGAAAGATGTTGGATTTGTATACCTTACCAATGTACTTAAAACACTTTTTAAATGCAAAAAGCAATTTTAATTCTAGCTGTAAATACACAATAGATACAAAATACAGTCACCTATTTTTGATGCATCAGCACATAAATAAATGACAATTAACCTCCTTTGCACAAATGCTACTGGGAAGTTCCCATTATTTTAAATTAACAACAACCCTAAGACAAAGCAGGCCTTTTTCGGTTCCAATTATAGAACATGATTTTCCTTATGCACTAACAGATGCTGATCATGTATCACTGGGAAGTGAGAGATGCTGGACACTTACTTTACTCCACCTGAAATAGAAAGAAAAGTATGGAATATAATGGCTGCAAGTTTCACATGGATGTCCTTTAACAAGGCTTAAATGGTACTCAGTAACATTACAAAAACACATAACCGAGCAGCTTTAAAAGTCAGTCAGCATTTGGTACTGGTACACATCTGGCATTTCATTAAAAACGAATACGCACTGAGGAAAGTATTGTCACAACGTCCAGATAATCAAGCTTGCAACTTGGGGAGAAAGGTGAATGAGAGAAGGGAAGAGAAAAGTGAACCAGGGAAAGAGACAATCCTACAACAATATATAAAACAATACAGCAATGTGCAATATCTTAACACCAGGTGCCTCTCATATAACATTCACTGCGATACATGTCATTTTGTGGATTTCAGGCATGCCACATTTTAAAATGTTAATCAAATTTCTACTGTGGATGACACAGAAAAATATGTCTCAACAGCTTGCTCCAACATTCAAGGATAAAAAAGGATCTATATTTCACACTGCCTTAATATACTGCATCTAAAATTTCGAAAACAAACCAGTGTCAGCTGCATTATCAAACAACTAGAAGAGCTTCTAAAAATTTAAATCAACTCACCACAGCATTATGTGAAGCCTTATATTGAAGGGACATTGTGCTTACAAAAAAGGGAGTCTTCCTTATTCAAATCAGTTGCATCATTACATGCTAAGCATCCAGCTCACCAAACCCTCCACTCTGAGAATGCCCCCATTAGCACTATGACAAGACAATTGTTCTTTCGAGGAGCTCAGAAACAGACTTCGTCCAGCTGCTGAATGAGAGGTCACCGGGAGCCGTGCCAAAATTGAACACTTCACAGATACAGATACACTACGTTCCTTTTTGTCAGAGCGTCACAGTGCACAGCTATTCCTTCCTGTGCTTATTTTAGTCCACACGAGATGATTTGCCGAAAATCAATGCAGAGCCTTCTCTGTGCACTTAAAAAATGTTTCATTCAAACTGACACAGCAGCTGCTGTTAGCACTGTTCACAGACTTTCCCATTTGTGGAAAGCAACAGCTTCCCATTAGATGTTCTTCTGCCTTAATAACTCCTAACTACAAAATTGTTACCATTCCAAAGTATGTCAAATGGCTTGAATATGGCAACCTCTCAAGAGCAGGACTGGAACAGTGAGAATGTAAAAAGGTGCAAAGAAACACCAACTGGATGAGCTCCTCCCATATTATATCTACGAATCAGCCTGCACCTGAACATCTTCGGACACAACTTTTCTCCTATCAAACAGGAGCGAGCACAGAGCAACACAAAAATCCGTGCCCTCTTTTAACATGCCATAAAATCTTCAAACCAAAAAAAAACCTCAGTGCCGCAAGACAGTAACGTCAGATTTGGGGGGCTTGGACATAAAAATACTTCACTATGGAATTTATCTGGAGGGTCTACAGAAGCTCCTTGGTTCTTTGTAAAACTTGCAGGTAAAAAGCACTTCAAATTCAACAAACATTAAATCATTGATCTGAGTGTGGCAAGAATGACAAACCAATAGCAGTCAAGGGGAAATCTAGAGAAATAGGAGGGTGAAGGAACTAGAATTAGCTGACAGGAGACTTGCCTGCATGCATGAAAGGGAGTTATGAAATGGTTGGGCCAAATGGCCTGCTTTGTGTATTTCTTTATTCAGATAAAACCATTGGTTATACAGAAAATAAAGCCTCCTCTCAAAGACAATATTGTGTGACACAGGCCTGACCAACAAGCTAAGCTTTTGACATATTTTACATTTTAGACAATTAACAGTGGAGTTATGGGCACTTTCAGATACCAAGGAAGCATTTACACCCAAAGAATATTGTTTTTAATATCACACACAGTTGGTCAAAAGTATAGCAAATGAGACTGACCTCATGTCAAGGTCAGCCAGGGCCAACTTCTCGTCTATGCTTTCTCTATGTTCCCAAAGGATGCTTTTCTCCAGCAAGTCTGCTTCAGTCTTTACTAATGGGATTCCCCCTCCCCAAATGCATCAGTAGAATATGTTCATAAGACTGGCCAGCAGTTGAGGGCCAGGAAGGTTTCAGTTTAATAAATGAGAATTAATATACATATCTCAATGGTAAAGTATGATGATCTCCAAATTTAACAATCTCCCCTTGACATTCAACAGTATTACCATCACTTAATCCCTCACTATCAACATACCATCAACCAGAAACTGAATTGGACCAGCCACATAAATACAGATGGACTCGTGGTTATTGATTTTTGAGGGCTCTTGTGGCGCAGTACGCTTCTGGGCAAGAAGACCTAGATTTGAGTCCCACCTGCTTCAGAGATGTGTCACAACAAGTTGATTAAAAATATAAGTGAGCACGGATACAATTGCAGTTCAGAGCCAGGAAATCCTGCGGCAAGTAACTCCCCTCCTGATTCCCCAAAAGCCTGTCCACCAAGAACAAGGCACAGGTTAGGAGTGTGATGGAATACTCCCGACTTGCCTGGATGAGTGTAGGAGAAAGTGAGGACTGCAGATGCTGGAGATCAGAGCTGAAAATGTGTTGCTGGAAAAGCGCAGCAGGTCAGGCAGCATCCAAAGAGCAGGAGAATCGACGTTTCGGGCATGAGCTCTTCTTCAGGAAGGATGAGCGTAGCCCCAACACAAGCAGCTCAACACCATCCAAGACAAAAAGCCTGCTTGATTGACATCCTCTCCATCACTAGCATACCATTGTACTCACCACAGCAATCTACAAGATGTAATACAGCAGTTCAGAAGACTCCTTCAGTAGCACCTTCCAAACCCATGGCCTCAGGGGAAGCAAGTGCACAAGAACACCACCACCTGCAAGTCACTGACCATCCTGACAAGAAAACATATTACCATTACCTGCAGTGGCACTGGGTCAAAATGTAGAACTCCCTATGTATCGATGCATCATTAACATATGGACAGCAGCTTCTCACACCTCCTCAAGAAGTATTAGGAAGGGGCAACAAATATGGGCCTTGTCAATGACACTCATGCTATGAATGAATATTTTTTTCAA
This sequence comes from Chiloscyllium plagiosum, assembly GCF_004010195.1. Taxonomy (NCBI): domain Eukaryota; kingdom Metazoa; phylum Chordata; class Chondrichthyes; order Orectolobiformes; family Hemiscylliidae; genus Chiloscyllium; species Chiloscyllium plagiosum. The sequence continues at coordinate 10,830,202 of NC_057752.1, forward strand.
AACTCCCCATGATTAGACAAAATATTAGAGAACAAAGTGTTGCCACAAAGAGGGATGACCATGAGAAATCAGGTGCACCAGCAAACTTGAGTAATAGTATCAAATTTGTCCACTAGTTACAAGTGTTGTGCTGGAACAGAGAAGGGTCTGGGCTTTACATCAATGTTCCAAATCAAACCAAGCCTTTTTGAAAATCTCTGCAAATCTTCCTCTATTTACAAAAAGGCTGCAGTAACCTAATGGAGTTCGAACTCCGAGTCGATATACCTGAAAAGAATCAGGGTTAGCCTCCCAATCAGCACTTTGGGGAAACTAAATCCAGATCTTTATCTAGAAATAAACGAGTGATATGTTGCGCAAAACCTAGTCCCTCATCGCCATAAGCTGTAGCATGATCAAGACTGACATCAAGTTCCTTATTTAATTCTCATTCTCCAAGAGAAGTTTACAATATAGCAAAGACAAGAAAGGTAACCCTAAATATATTCACATGGCAAGAGGGGCACCACTGGCCAACACCACCAATCGTTATTGGTTGAAAATGATTTGAAGGTGATCCAATGAAATATGATGCACCACTCCTGCATGGGAGAAGTGGGCAAGATCAGATCCCAAGGATCTTTCCAAAGTCATTTTTCAACTGACTGTGGAGAGATACATATCCACGGTCTAACAATTTCGCCCCAGCTGAGACAGAAACGGTCTCTGCTCTCTTGCCTTTGTATAAGGGAGATCACGCATTCTGTGTGCGCAATACTATCAGTGCACCACCCTCCCATTCTTAGAAGGATGCCCACAGTTTTGTTTTTAAAGAATGATGAGACAGAATACAGGAAGGAGATAGAATGCTTGGTGTTGTGATGCAAAGTTAACAATCTCTCAATGTCAGCAAAACAAAAGAATTGATCATTGACATCGGTAAGAAAGGAGGAGGACGACATCAGCAGAGCTGAGGTGGAGAGGGTCGAGAGTGTTGATAACCAACTATCTATCCTGGATCACTTCTGTGGATGCGATGGTCAAGGCAGCACAACAACGCTTCTTCCTTAGGACACTAAGGAAATTCGGCATGTCCATAAGGACCCTCACTCACTTTTAAAGATGCACCATACAAAGCATTCTATCCGGGTGCATCACTCTGCCCAAGACCGTAAGAAACTACAGAGAGTTGTGAACACAGCCCAAGTCCATTATGCAAGCCAACTTGCCATCCACTGACTCCATCTACACGTCCTGCTGCCATGGAAAACCAGCCTACATCAAAGACTCTTCCCACCCCGATTATGATCTCTTCCAACCTCTCCAGTCAGGCAGAAGACACAAAGGCTTAAACACATGCACCAACAGGTTCTGGAACAGCTTCTTCCCTGCTGTTGAGACTGCTGAATTGACCTTTCAAATCTAATGCAGATTTTGCTTTTGTACACCTCCTGTAAACCATAACATTGTATGCCTTGCACTGTTCACCCTATGGTCTGATTGAACTTGTTTACTATGATCTGCCTGTACTGCTCACAAAACAAAACTTTTCACTCTACTTGGATACATGCAACAACAATAATCAAAAGTAAAAATCAAATCAAAATAAATTCTGAACTTCAAAGCCTCAAGCATACAATCTGGTTTCTGTGACTAATAGGTTAACATTTACTAGTATCACAGGAAAGAAGTAGGAATAGTAATGAACACAGCAAAAAAACGCTCTTCCAGAACATCTTTTAAATTAGTTTCAGCTCATGATTTAAGCAACAGAAAAAAAAAAATCATGGTCCTTCAAGGTTCAGTAGTTCAATATTGTTAATTATTAATAAAGCCAAAAAATAAACAGGAGTCATCTCACTTTCACAGAGCATGCTCACAATGGAGCTAGCAACTGTCTTCAACTACATTCATTTGGTGGCTGGCTGCAGTTTGCAAGGAACCAGTTCTGTCAGAACCTAATGCAGAGTTCAACAAGCCGAGACAAAGCAAAATCTAATTCAACTAAATATTTAGCATGAATTACTTAACGTGTGAACTGATGCAATGTTCAACTCAACAATCCGATCCAATCAAGATCGTGCTCTTCGAATTCAAAAATGTCAACACTTCTCTGTGCTGATTGTGCTACATCAGAATCTAATGTTAATATATACCAAAATGTTGAGAACATTCAAAAGCAACAAAATCAAATACTTTAACAGAAGTTAAATTGTTTGACAGTGCAGTACAAAGGCCATAACACTTGCAAAGGAGCAACAATGACTTGTTGGGCCGAAGAGCCCGTTTCCATACTGTCGGGAATCTAATCTAATCTAATCTAAAAACAATGACCATTATTCTGTTCACACTTTGTTTAGATGGTTAAAAAGCGAGCATGTCGTGGTCAGTATGATTTCCTATCAACACACAAGAAAGTCTTGAAGTAACTGTTTTGGTTCAAATTACCATCACACATTTGGAGAAGACTATAATCAGCATTTAATAAATGACCTGCTCGCTAGTGCTAAGTTTGGATTCCGCAAGAACCACTCAGTTACTGACCTCATTAGGAGCCGTGATTCAAACATGGACAAAAGAGCAGAATTCCAGAAATGAGGTGAGAGTGACTGTCCATGATATCAGGGCCACATTCGTCAGAGTGTGGCATCAAGGAGCCCTAGCAAAACTAAAGTCAATGGAAACAGGGGAAAACTTTGGTGGTTGAAGTGTAACTGTTACAAAAGACAATGATTGTGGTTGTTTCAAGTGAGTCATCTCAAATTCCAGGGTATCACTGAAAGAGTTCTTCACTGTGGTGTCCTAGACCCAAACATCAGTTGCTTCGCCAATGACCTTCCCTCCATCATAAGATCAGAAGTAGGAATATTCGCAGATGATTGCACAACGTTCAGCACTGAAGCAGTTTGTATCCATTCACATCACGACCAGAACAACAGTCAAGAGAGTCATACATAAACAGATCCTTCAGTCGAACCTCGCCAAGCCGAACAAGTTTCCCAAACTAAACTAGCCCAATGGGGAGGTGAGGGCTTAGTGGTATTATCACTACACTATGAATCCACAAACCTCAGTAATATTCTGGGAACCCGAGTTCTGGATGTAGGGTTGCTTGCTGAACTGGAAGGTTTGTTTTCAGACGTCTCATCACCATACTAGGTAACATCATCAGTGACCCTCCAGATGAAGCACTGGTGGCAATGGCGGCAATGGCCTGTTTTCTGTGTGCGTTTAGGCTCCCTTGGGTTGCTGATGTCATTTCCTGTTCTTTTTTCTCCCACCCTTAAGGAAAAAGAACAGGAAATGACATCACCAACCCAAGGAAACCTAAACACAAAGAGAAAGCGAGCAACACCTTCGGTGCGTCATCTGGAGGCTAACTGATGATGTTACCTCGTGTGGTGATGAGACGTCTGAAAACAAATCTTCCGGCTCAGTTAGCAAGCCTATATCTAGAACCTCAACCTGAGCTACAAATCTTCTCAGATCTCTCTCACCGGAGTTCAAATTCTGCCATGACAGGTGGTGGAATTCAAATTTAATGAATATATGGAATTAGAAGTCTAATGATGACAACAAAACCACTGTCGATTGTCAGGAAAAGCCCATCGCATTCACTAATGCCCTCTTGAGAAGGAAACTGCCATCCCTAACTGGTCTGACCTACATGTGACTCCAGATCCACAGCAATGTGGTTGACTCTTAACGCAATTAGGGAAGGGTAATAAATGCTGGCCTAGTCAGTGATACTACATTCTGTGAATAAATTTTTAAAAATGCCCTTGCCTTGAAACCTTTCCTATTCATGTGCCTGTCTAAATGTCATTTAAATATGAGAACTGTATCTGCATCCACCACTTCCTTTGGCTGCTCATACCACATACGAATCATTGTGTGTGAAAACATTGCCCTTCAGGTCCCTTTTAAAATCTTTCCCCTCTCACCTTAAAAGGTATGCCCCCTAGTTCTGAACTCCCCTATCCTCGGAAAAAGACCTTTGCTATTTATCTTATCTATGCTCATGATTTTATAAATCTCTGCAAAGGTCACCCTCGGCCTCCTATGCTCCACTGAATGCATGACTGGGCTAATAAGTGGCAAGAATAGACAAGTGTTTGGATGAAGAGTAGGAGAATAGGTTTGGAGAGGTGTGGGGGGGCATTGGGTGTTGGGTCTGGAGGGAGAGGGACATGGAATGGGTCAAATGGAAGAGAATGAGGGCAGGGGTGTCTGGAGGGAGTGGGAACCAATGGATCTGAACAGGTTGATCAGAAAATATCCTACAATGAGCTCACTGTCAAAAAGGAAAGCCCAATTCAACTGTGCTCGGAATTTGAAGGTACCATGGTGCTGAATCCTTTGGCTCAGGAGGTCCTTGCCTGAGTAGTTTGCACCGGGGAAAATCCTAAAGTCCATGATGAAAGATTTAATAGAGTACTTGGAAAACAGGATCAGAAAGAGTCAGCATGAATTTTTCATAGATTTAACGAGTCGAACGAGAAGGGGCAGCCAGTGGATGCGGGAGACTTGGACTTTCAGAAAGCTTTTGATAAGGTCCCTCCTAAGAGAGTGTGTAAAATTTAAACACATGGGATTGAGGTAGTGTCTTTTCCCTAGGATGGGGGTTTAAAGACTAGGGGGCACACTTTTAAGGTGAGAGGAGAAAGATTTAAAAAAGACATGAGGCATTTTTCTTTTACAGAGGGTGGTTCACGTGCGGAATGAGCTTCCTGGGAAAGTGGTGGATGTGGGTACAATTACAACATTTAAAAGACATTTGGATAGATACATAAATAGGAAAGGTTTGGTGGGACATGGGCCAGAAGCAGGCAGGTGGAACTAGTTTAATTAGGAATTATGATCAGCATGGACTAGTTGGACCAAAAGATCTGTTTCCGTACTGTACGACTCAATGACAACCCAAGGCCCGACTTTTAATTGCGATAAGTCCTGCCCTTGTTTGTTTTACCAAAATGCAAAACTTCGCATTTATCCAAATTAAACTCCATCTGCCACTCCTCACCCAATTGATCAAGATCTCTTTGTAAACCTTAGATAACCACCTTCACTATCCACTATTCCATCCATTTTGGTGTCACTCACAAACATATTGACCATGCCTTCTATATTCTCATCTAAACCATGTAAATCACAAACAAAAAAGTGGACCCCAGCACTAATCCCTGTGGAACAGCACTGGTAACAGGCCTCCAGTCCAAAAATCATCACTCCCTGTCACTTGCCGTTAAACCAATTTTGTATCTAATTGGCAAGCTCACCCTGAATCCCATGTGATCCGATTTACTAATTAATCTGCCATGTGGAACCTTGTCAAAGGCTTTACTGAAGTCCCAAGTAAACAATCCACCACTGTGCCTTCATCAATCTTCTTGGTTACTTCCTCAAAACAAAACTCAATCAAATTTGTGAGACACTATTTCCCTCGCACAAAACCATGTTGACTATTCCTAATCATTCCTTGCGTCTCCAAATGCATATAGAGTCTAATCGTTCATAATCACCTCCACCAACTGACCCAAAGTCAGACTCACGGGTCTATAGTTTCCAAGCTTCTCCTTACATCCCTTTTAAATGAAGGCACATTAGCCACTCTCCAGTCATCCGGCACCTCGCCTGTAGTTATCGATAATACAAATATTTCTACATAGGGCCCTGCAATGTCCTCCCTAACTTCCCACAATTCCCTGGGATACAATTAATCAGGTCCCAGAGATTTATCCACTTATATTTTTTAAGAACTCCAGCACCTCCTCTTCTGTAATGTGAACCATTTTCAAAACATCAATATTTATTTCCCTGAGTTGTCTAGCCTCCATTTCTTACAGGAAAAAAAATGACAAATATTTATTTACTATCTCTCATCTGAGGTTCAATACAAAGATGACCTCTTTGACCTTTAAGGGGCCCATCTCTCTCTAGTTGCTCTCAATAGATTTGTAGAACCTCTTTGGATTATCCTTAGCCTTATTTACCAAGGCTATCTCATGTCCCCTCTTTGCCTTTCTGATCTCCCTCTTAAGAATGCCACTACACTCTTTATACTGTTCAAGAAATCATTTGAACACTTCCTATACCTAATACATGATTCTTTTTTATTCCTGACTAGAACTGCAATATCTTTATTCATCCACTGTTCTCTAATCATACCAGCCTTACCTTTCACTCTAACAGGAACATAATGACTGAACTCTCATTATCACACTTTTGAATGCCTCCCACTTATCAGATGTCCCTTTACCTGCAAACAGTCTACTCCAATCAACTTTTGAAAGTTCTTGTCTCATACCACTAAAATTTGCCTTACTCCAATTAAAAACTTATGTTTATCCTTTTCCATTACTATTTTAAAACAAATGTAATTATGATCACTAGACCCAAAGTGTTCCCCCTATTGTCATTTCAGTCACTTGCCCTTCAAATAGACTGTTAAAAAAAACTGCCTTCTAATTGTACAGCTTTTTTTTCACAAAAAAACTTGAGCCATCCATATGCCAGCCTCTCCAAAAACTCTGTTAATTTAACTCATTTGCAAAAAATTCACACTAGTTTTGTTTTTTGCCTTTTTTTGCATTTTTGTCTATAAAAGTGAGCCTCTGGAATTCTCTACCACAAAGTGGTTGAGGCTAAAACATTGAATGTTTTCAAGGAGTTTAAATATAGGAGTTAGGACGAAAAGGATCAAAGATTATGGGGAGAAAGCGGGAATAGGGCACTGAGTTGGATGATCAACCATGACCAAACTGAATGGCAAAGCAGGCTCGAAGGGCAGAATGGCCAACTTCGCCTCCTATTTTTATGTTGTGTGCGACAGATGAAACACCTTTTGATACTGACCCAGTGTTAACAGACACTATGATACAAGCTGTGTCCATAGGGTTCCTGAAGAAAATTGCAAAATTTGCTTGAGAGTTAACATCAGAATGTTTGCCATCGATACATAGCAAGCAGCAAATTAAGGTCAAAAGAGGAAGCCCAGAAACTAAAGAGTGCATAGTGGCTGGAAGTTGCAGATTCCTCCATCACACTCCCTGGCTATATTTATTGACATTACATGGAGTGCATCAAATTAGCTGAAGACTGGCATCTGTGATTTTGGGAGGCAGCCAAGATGGTCAACCACTCAGCTGAAGGATGCTGCATAGTCTTCTGATATGGCAGCCCTCTCCATAAAAGGGAGGATGGGGATATCTGTGGAGCAACCAGTGAGTTACGCATTATTTTACAGAACGGAAATAGGTCATTTGTGTTAAGTTGTCTACCACCATTAACAACAGAATGTCACAGGACTGTTGAGCTTAGGTCTGATCTGTTGGTTGTGGAATCTACCAGACCATAAGAAGTAGGCTGTTCAAATTATAGAGTTTGCTCCAGCATTCAATGCGATCATGGCTAAGCTGATAATCCTCAACTCCACTTTCATACCTTTTCCCCATAGCCTTGAATCCCTTATTGTTTAAAAATCTATACATCTCAGCCTTAAATACACTTAACGACCCAGCCTCTACAACCCTCTGCAGTAAAGAGTTCTACAGGTTCACTACCCTCAGAGACAGAAATGAGGTGGAATTTCTTCTCTGTCCTCACAAAGGGAAACAGCATTTCCATATCCACCCTGTCAAGTCTCCAAGATGATTAGACATTTCAATACGATCACTTTGCATTCTTCTAAATTCCAACAATTACAGGCCCAACCTACACAACCTCCCCTCATAAGACAATCCCTCCATACCTGATATCAGCCGAGTGAGCCTTCTGTGGACTGCCTCCAATGCAAGTAGATCATTCCTAAGATAGGGAGCCCAAAACTGTTCACAGTATTCCAGCTATGGACTAACTAGAGCCTTGTGTAGCTTTAGCAAGACCACCCTGCTTTTACATTGATTCCCTGTGAAGTCAAGGCCAACATTACATTTGCCTTCCCCATTACCGCCTGAAATTGGATGCTAGCTTTTTGTGATTAATGCGCAAGAACCCCTAAATCTGTGCTGTAGCTTTCTGCAGTCTTTCTCCATTTTTATAATATCCTGCTCCTCTATTCTTCCTGCCAAAGCGCATAGCCTCACATCCCCACACTATATTCCATGAGCCAAGTTTTTGCTCATGCACTCACCCTGTCTATACTTTACAAACTCTAAGTCATCCTCAGCACATGGTCTTCTCACTTGTATTGATGTCAACCACAAACTAGGCAACAGTACATCCACTTCCAAGTCATTCATCTAGATTTTAAATAATTGCGATCCCAGCGGCATCGATCCCTGTGGCACCCCACTATTTACAGGTTGCCATCCAGAAAAAGTCACCCTTCTTCCACCTCGGTCTTCTATTAGTTAGCCAATTTTCTACCCATGCTAATATTCGACCTCCAACACCATGGACTCTTATCTTAAGTAGCCTAACATGTGGTACCTTATGAAACACTTATGAAAATCCAAATACATCACATCCTCTTTATCTCGAAGTTCAAAACACAAGTCAGGAGTGTGATAGATACTGCCTACTTGCCTGGCTGAGTGCAGCTCCAACAACACTCAAGAAGCTCATCATCATCTTGGCCAAAGCAGTCCACTTGATCGACACCCCTTCCATCATGTTTAATATTCTCTTCTACCATTGGTGCACCGCATGTGCAATATGTGCCATTTACAAAGGTGCATTGTATAAAATCCCCAAGCATCTCTTTGACAGCACCTCCCAACCATTCCTTCCCGTCCCGACAACCTCCTCCACTGAGGTGGTCAAGGGCAACAAATACATGGAAACCGACTGGTTCCCCTCCAAGCCATGCACTTCCCTGGGATGGAACTATATTAGCGTTCTTTCATAAGCGCAAAGTCACAGTCGCCCTTTTACACACTATGGATGTACCATGGACCTCTGCAGTTCAAGAAACTAACTCACCATCACCTTAAAGGACAATAAATACTGGCCTTTTCAGTGACACTCACATCCCATGAACTAATTAAAAATGCCAAGAAAGGATCCGAAATCCAACCATGCTGGTCACAGACATCATCACCAAGAGTCATACCCTCTCAAAGGTTAATTGAAGTGAGCATGAGATATAAACCACATCTTTCCAAAGCGGTGTGTACTGATCAGTAAGAGAAGGGCAACATCAAGCAATGCAAAATTCACCTCAGTTGTTGTCAAGGGATTTACATCCTATGCCAGGAATCAATACAGAAATGGAGACATAAGAAGGTTAGAATATAGTACGCTTGGTAATTCAACCAAGATATTCTGTAGAACTCATCAACAAATGATATGTTCAAGCTAGTTGTGAATATTGTAATCAGCAAAATCCTACAAACCGCATTTCCAAGCCTAGCAAAATAAAATCATCATGCCAAATTTCCACTTAAACAATCCAAATTTTATAGCAGCATAGGCAACTCACTTCTCATCTCACTTCCTCTTAAAATATTAACCTCATCTAATCTAGATCGCATGTATCACCCAAACAGAACAACCAGCTAGTGTTTACCCCTTTTAAAACATTGGAGACATGCCCTACTTTTCAAGTGCAGGTACGCAGTCTTTTAAAACTAACACTTTAGAAAATAGGCAACACTATAGGAGCTTTTAGGTTTTTTTTAAAATGTGTACTGGCACTATCATTTTTTTTGACACAAAATACATAAAAAGATTTATTGGTGCTTAAGGTCCTGCTGCAATGTCACATTATGGTTGACATTCCAAAATTGCTGAACCACAAACAAACATCACTGCATCAGTCCAATCAAATATATTCTTTTCTACAATGTTATGCCATTTCCAACTTGGAAGGTAAGTAGGCTTTTGCACTACTTATTCCAAGCTAACCTAGATGTGCAGGTACAGCCTACAAAAAAACAATCCTCTAATGAATGGGACACATCATGTTCCTCTCTACACCCTTTCCCAATGAGCTACCATTTCAAAACACACAGTCAAAGCTGAACAATATCAGAGCTCAGCATTGAGTGCTTTAGACCATGGTATTTTCTGTAATATTGACAAATCTTATAACAGTATTTACCTTAAGAAAAGCACCTGACAACATTTAGGGAGATTTAAAATCCAAGTCCGAATGTAGTTCAAATGCTCTGCATCACAATTTATACTACAAAACATAACCAAACTTGCCAAGGCAACTTGTGGCATTGCAAATGAACTATCCTGTTTGAATTTAAACTTTAAGCATACACTATGATGAGGGGCATTGGATTATAGCCTTACCAGGAAAATGAACAAATCATAGAATGTGACTCTGAGCAAAAAAAAAGTTAATTTGCTCGACTGACCTGCAAGAAATTGAATGTCCCAGGGGTACGGTAGTGTGTCTTTGTCTTATAGGTGGAATGTGGGAGGTGTACATGTCAATTTCCTTACCATTCAGGAATGATTTACATTTTCATCCAGAAATCAATAAGAACATTACAGTTGGAATTTGACTACTCTCCTATAGTTACAAAAAACGATTTGCAACAGATTTGACCATTCAGGGATGAATTGCAGTATATATTTTCTGGAGGTGGGGTGGTCACTGCATGTGACTATGAGGGGATGGCTGGGGTTGTCTTGTGGGCATTGCCAACTGTGATGTAAAGATTTTTGTATAAAGAAAAGACTGTTTCCTTTGTTCAAGGAGAGCTTTTGCCACTGGCCCGTAAGTCCTCCGAAATGTTAAAGGTTTGTCCAAAGCTTGTACTGTGCGCCTAATAAATTTTGCTTATTCACACAAGTTGGCGTTTGCAATTGCATCAAGTGTGTAAGAATCTCAAAGAGTAAAAGAAAAGAACTTAACAACCCTAAAATGTCAGAGAACACTGACAACCCACTGCTCCAAAAATACAATTTGCCATTCAATCACTGAAGAGGATTACAACCATCAAATTGGAGTTAATTGGGAGTCCTTGTAGTGCAGTGGTATTATCCCTACCTCTGGCCAGAAAGTCTGGGTTCGATTCCCACCTACCCCAGATGTGTCACAACAGCCTGAACATGTTGATGAAAAAAAAATCTGAGCCATATGGATAACAAAATTCAGTTCATTATTAATATTGAACTTTCAAGTACATCACTAAGAATTCAGTTTGAGTAAAGACAGTCGAGTTATCCGAAATGCTTTGTATTTAATACATACTTTTTTATAACAGGAAGAAAAAAAATGCTACACCACCTCTTAAAATGAGATTCAGCAGCGATGACTCATAGGAGTGAGCTGCAGCCACCTACACACATCTGTCAACAGAATTCTCTTTGTCTGAGGTTTCTTTACATGATAGTGATGCCTTTGCATTAAAAAATAAATTGACACCATTTAAGATATTGCTGACTTCAGGGTACAGGTGATTGAAAACCAGTGGGAAATAAAAACTTGTGCAACACAGAAATCCAAATGTACTCTCTCTCAGTGTGAGAGAAAATATTTTTAAAAATAGCTAAAGTGCCAAGATAACAGGATGAGTCACCTTGGGCCACTCTTGTGTACCCTCTGATAGTTCATAACAATACTATAAAAGTCCTAAAGAAGATGCTCTGACATTGCTTCCAGGGAATGGTGTGGGAGAGTCTTCAAGCAGTTGCATGGGTACAACATTAAGTCAATGAGACAAGCCCATTAATAAAATTCATTTTTCCATGAACTAGAAGGGTCCGAAAGAGAAATCGTGTGGAATGACATGGTCCTAAAAGTTACAACACACTTCCAAATCCTGACATGCTTGTATCCAAATTATTTTCAGACTCAATCTTGTTTAGTTATAGTGCAGCCAATCCTATTATTAGCAAGCCTGGTTGCCAACCTATTACACAGAGAAAGATTCCACCATTCCAATCAAAGCTGCCTCACTGCAAAAACAAAATCCCCCATATATCAGTAACAGCTGAAAAAAGCTGCTTAAAACACCACTCTTAGTAACACTGATGTGTAGATATTTGCTCTCTTATAAAGCCAAAATGCAATTAGAATTTCATTATTTGAACTATTTATGAAACATGTCCTTGCTATGTGACTGAACGTCGTGTTTCATGATACTTCTGCTCCATATACAGATACTTGGCAAAATTAAAGCTAAACTAGAGCAAAAGTAAAAAACAACTATCCAATATTTGATTTCATTTATTATTGTCACATGTACCTAGTTACAATGAAATGTTTTGTTTTGCATGCAACACAGACAGATCACACTACTCAAAGTGCATTAGGGTAATAGAACAGAGCGAAGAATATAAATGTTACAGCTGCTGAGAAGGTGCACAAAGAGCGAGATCAACATTACATTTAAAATTTGAGGCGCCCATTCAGAAGTCTAGTAACAGCAGGGAAGCTGTTCTTGAACCTGTTGGTATGTGCATTTCAGCCTTTAGAGTCATAGAGATGTACAGCATGGAAACAGACCCTTCAGTCCAACTTGTCCATGCCGACCAGATAGCCTAAATTAATCTAGTCCCATTTGCCAGCATTTGGCCCATATCTGTCTAAACCCTTCCTATTCATAAACTCATTCAGATAACTTCTAAATGTTGTAACTGTATCAGCCTCCACCACTTCCTCTGGCAGCTCATTCCATACATGTACCACCCCCTGGATGAAAACGTTACTCCTTAGGTCCATTTTATATCTTTCCCCTCTCACCTTAAACCTATGCCCTCTACTTCTGGACTCCCTGACCCCAGGGAAAATACCTTGCCTATTTATCCTATCCATGCCCCTCTTGATTTTATAAACCTCCATAAGGTTACCCCTCAGCTTCCGACGCTCCAGGGAAAACAGCCCCAGCCTATTTAGCCTCTCCCTATAGCTCAAATCCGCCAACCCTGACAAAACCCCTGTAAATCTTTTCTGAACCTTTTCAAGTTTCACAACATCCTTCCAATAGCAGGTATCTTCTGCCCGATGGAAGAGATTGGAAGGGATTAGAACTGGGGTGGGAGGGGTCTTTGATGATGTTGGCTGCCTTCTTGAGGGAGCTAGTGTAGATGGAGTCAATGGATGGAAGGTGGGTTTGTGTGATGGATTGGGCTATGTTCACAACGCTGTAGTTTCTTACAGTCCTGGGCAGAGTAGTTGCCATACCAAGCAGTGATGCTTTCAGATACAATGCTTTCTATAGTGTATCTATAATTTAAAAAGAAAAAAAAAAATTCAAAAAAAATAAATCGCCTTTCTGGACATGTCAAATTTCCTTAACCCCCTGAGGAAGTAGAGGCATTGCTGAGCTTTCTTGACCAGAGCATCAACGTGGGTAGACCAGGACAGATTATTAGTGACCACCACTCCTCACCATCTACCCCTCAGCACTACAGATATGCCCTCCACCTTACTTCCTGAATGACCAGCTCTTTAGTTTTGCTCGCATTGAGGGACAGATTGTTATCTTTGCACCACCCACCAAGCATACTCTCTCTTTCCAGTATTTTGACTCGTCATTGTTTGAGATCTGGCCTACAATGGTAGTGTTATCAGGAGACTCGTCGATAGAATTAGGACAGAATTTGGCCACACTGTCATGAGTGTACAGGGAATATAAACAGGGGCTGAGTCGCCTTGTGGGGCACTGGTGTTGAGGATTATCGTGGTGGCGTTGTTAGTGCCTCTTCTCACTGATTGCAGAATATGGATCAGGAAGTCAAGGACTCAGTTGCAGAGGGCGGAGCAGCAGTCTAGGCCTCAGTTTAGAGATTAGTTTGGTTGGAATTATTGACTACAACTCCGCCTTCAACAAGTAGGAGTTGAGGGTTGGTATCCTTGTTATCCAGATGTCCCAGGGAAAAGTATCGGGCCAAAGAGATGGCATCTGCCATAGACCTGTTGCAAAGTGCAAGGGATCAAGACAAGCTGAGAGGCTCGATTTGATGCGAGCCATTACTAACTTCTCAAAGCACTTCATAATTATGGAGGTTAAAGTCACCAGGTGGCAGTCATTGAGGCATATTGCACATGTTTGCGGGATGATGATTGTCTTCTTGAAGCAGCTGGGGACTTCAGATCATAGTAAGGAGAGGTTAAAGATGTCAGCAAATACTCCCACCAGTTGGTGCAAGCAGAATCTGATTGCATGGCCAGGGACGCTGTCTGGGCCAGTTGCTTACCATGGGTTCACTCTCAAAAAGGCCGGTCTGAGGTCTGCAACGGTGACCAAGGGAACAGGTGCATCTGAGGCTATTGGGACAGGTAAAATTCATTAAGCGCATCAGAGAAGGATGCTCTTTTGTCCATTATTCTGTTCTGATTCATTTTGTAGCCTATTACATTATGTAATATTAATTAGATCTCAAAATATGAAACATCTGATAAATACAGTCAATTCTTTGAGAACACAATAGTTGCCTTCCTATGCAACCCCACATTAAAGAAAAATTGTGCTTTAAAAACATTGGCGATGTAATCACATTAGAGCCAACACATGTTTTAAAAGTTTGCGCTTTAGAAACAGCATTCCCAATTCGTCAATCACATTACAGCAAATTGGCATTGACAAAACGCATGTTAGAACAGAACAACCTGGAGTTGAAAAAACTTTCATTCTTCAAATAACATCCATACACGGGCACAGCCTGCCTTCACAGGGAAAGCATATGTCCAGTCAAATGAAGAGAGCATCTCCGTGGAGTCCATATCCCTGCCAAACTGTGTTAACTCAATGTCATAACATTTACACAGATCTTCCTTGAGGCTTCTCCCGCCTGTGTGACGCACTGTGACAATAAGTTCAGCGAAAAATTCTATTAAGAGCTTCTATCTCACAGAGGTGTTTGAGTTCATTCAGATCCAATAACCTGTTCTGAAAACTCAAAAACAGCACTTGCTGCCCATCTCTAATTGTCCTTGAAGTGAATGGCTTGTTCGCCCATTTTAGAAAGCAGTTAGGAGTGAACCACATGGCTGTGTGTCTGGAGTCAACGCAAGCTCAGCAGACTTCCTTCTCGAAAGGATATTAGTGAAACAGGCGATTTTTGAAAAAAAATTCAATAAACTCTGACGGTCACCATTAGCTAGATTAGCTTTCATGTTCAGATTTATTTGCTGAATTTTAGCTCCACCAAAGCAGTGCTAGAATTTGAACCAAAGTCCACCAGATCATCAGCCTGGGCCTTTGGATTACTAGCCCAATGAGACTGGCAGAGTGGTAATGTCTCCCCACAAACTCACTTACCCCAAAGGTGGCAGAAACAAATCTGAATATTTTGAAGAATGAGGTGGACGGATTTTTGAAAAAGGGATGAAAGGTTATTGGGTGTAGACAGGAATGCGGCATGGTGGCTAAGTGGTTAGCACTGCTGCCTCACAGCGCCAGGGTCCCGAGTTCGATTCCAGCCTCCAGAGTCTATCTCTGTGGAGTTTGCACATTCTCCCAGCATCTGCATGGGTCTCCTCAGGGTGCTCCGGTTTCCTCCCACAGTCCAAAAGTGTGCAGATTAGGTGAATTAGCCGTGCTAAACTGTCCCATAATGTTCAGGGATGTGTAGGTTAGCTGCGTTAGTCAGGGGTAAATGTCAGGGAATGGGTCTGAGTGGATTACTCTTTGGGAGGTTTGATGTGGACATTTGAGCCGAATGGCCTGTTTCCAAACTGTAGAGATTCTACGATAATCCTATCAGCTATGATCTTATTGCATGAAGTAGGTTCAAGTGATTGAGTGGCTTACTCCTGCTTTCAATTCATATATTTCTAAGAAACCCAACCTGCCTTTTCATTCTTACAGAGCAGGGACGTACCTAACAAAAGAAGATTACACAAAAGGGACTGCTTCACAGAAGTTGCACAGTTGTCAAGTCTGGTCTGGCATGGAATTGCCATACACTGCAGTTAAAGGTAGACAGTAATATTTTGTATAAGGGTGAGGGGTTCTTCATCTAGTAGCTTTCTATAGGCTAGCAATGGGAACCCAAGATAAAAACAGCTTTCATTTATATTACACTCCGATCACTATTCTTCAAAACATGCCAACATTGTTCAAAGACACTGAATTTTGTCAAAATGGAACAGCAATTTTGTGATCAGGAAGGTCCCACAAACAGTAATGAAGTGAACTAACGTATAATTTTCTTTGGGTTGCTTTTGGCTGAGGAAAGAATGTTGACCAGGATCTCTAAACAACTCCCTAATCTCCAGTAAATGGCATCACATCAAATGCATGAGCTGTCTCGGGCAAAAGCCCTTCATCAGGAGGAGAACTTCTTCAAGGTATGATTTGGAGATGCCGGTGTTGGACTGGGGTGTATAAAGTTAAAAATCACACAACACCAGGTTATAGTCCAACAGGTTTAATTGGAAGCACACTAGCTTTCGGAGTGTCGCTCCTTCATCAGGTGATAGTGGAGGGCTCAATCCTAACACACAGAATTTATAGCAAATATTTACAGTGTGATGTAATTGAAATTATACATTGAAAAATTGAGTCTGTTAAGCCTTTCATCTGTTAGAATACAGTGATAGTTTTACTTCTTTCATGTGTAAATCACAAAACCTTCTTTTTAAAACGTTGCATTCTCGGGTTAGCTGTTAACATTACAGCTGACCACCATTGCACTATATATACACACACTCCTACACACACACACACACACACACACATATACAGGCACTCCTATACACACAGACACACTCCCACACTCACACACGCACCCCCTCACAGACTTAAGACACTCTGCACTCACTACACACACTTTCTCACACTCACAACCCCCAACCCAGACAGACAGACAGACACACACACAGACAAAAACCCACACGCACACATATTTTGTGGGGTGAATTTGTACTTGCAGGGTTACATTGTACTTTGCTCAAAAACTGCATGCATTCATGTAGAATTCGGAGCTCAAAAACTACATGAATTTATGTACAACTCAGTCATCTCACTTTTTAAGATTAGAATCAATCTAAACATCATGGCATAGACAGAGAACACAGGGGGCTAACACCTTCAACATATCGTCTAGCTATCACCATTGTTAACAGCTAACCAGAGAATGCAACTTCTTAAAAAAAAGATTTTGAGATTTACACATGAAAGAAGTGAAACTATCACTGTATTCTAACAGATGAAAGCCTTAACAGACAATCAATTTTTCAATGTATAATTTCAGTTACATCACACTGTAAATATTTGCTATAAATTCTGTGTGTTAGGATTGAGCCCTCCACTACCACCTGATGAAGGAGCGACACTCCGAAAGCTAGTGTGCTTCCAATTAAACCTGTTGGACTATAACCTGGTGTTGTGTGATTTTGAACTTTCTTCAAGGTAGGCATCCTTGCAAGGGCTTTTGCCCGAAACGTCGATTCTGCTGCCCCTTGGATGCTGCCTGACCTGCTGTGCTTTTCCAACACCACTCTAATCTAGACTCTGATCTCCAGCATCTGCAGTCCTCACTTTCACCTGCATGAACTGTCTGCCTGTTAACAGAAATGCAATAGACATTAAGGCATTATTTCAAGAGAAGGGAGACTCTCCTAGTGTCTTAGTCCATCATCCCTCCTTGAACCAATGTCAGCAAATAGAAAAACCACAACTTATCTCAATACTGTTCGTGGGACCTTGTTCCCCATAAACCACATCACAACTTTAGTGACAATTGTTTCATCGGAAACTTTGAAGTGCAAGAAACCAGTTTCCTTTTGTGGGATTATAAATTGAAATGCAAGTGGGACTGCTAGAAAGCTAAAATACTGGGACAGTTTTGCTACTTGAAAATAATGCACTACATATTTTTCAGCTGTGCAATACAATGTCCCTTTTTGAAATAGAGGGAGGGAGAATTCAAGACAGAGCAGCAACAGGAGTCTTTTGAATTGAGGAAATTCTGCCTAATGACAGCTCTCTGATTGCTGGAGTTGCAGAGTGTTAAAAGCTCTAAATGCCAGGACAGTACAGAGAAACAGAGCCTGCAAACTAAAATCAGACATCTCTCTATGCCCCTGTGTGGGGAGAAAAAAGGCTAAAAAAATTCTAAGACCTAGGTTCAAGTGATCAACAATTGAATAAAAAAAAACACTCTTACATTCATCATCAGTGCTAAAAAGCAAAAATAAAAAAAATCAACTTAATCCACTTTCTGGACTTGTGATCTTCAGAATTCTGTTCACCGGATATTCTTTTGCCACATATCATGTCTGTCAAACAGCCTGGCTTTTGTCTCTCTTAATTGTGAACAAGTGTGTAAGGGCTTTTTGAAGGGTATAGTTTAAAAATTCTTTCTTTACTCTGACTTATGTTAAAGTTATTTGTTATCAGATAAAGTTATTTTTGTTAATGATTGTGAATTACTTTTGTCCTGAATAGCAGTCAAGCAGGCAAATTGCTCATCTTAGTGATTTGATCGGGCGTTCATACATTTGAGATGGCTTGAGGAGCAACGGGGCACAATTATCAGCACACTCTTCTCAGTTAAGTCATCACGAAAGTACTTTATGAGACCGCCTAAAATCATGAAAGGAGACTTTTTTAAAGAAATGTCATGCATTTTAAAAAAAAAACTTATGCTTGGTATGAACTGAGGAACATTATTTACTTCATCTTCTTCTCAACTTCCCATCCTCGCTGGTGCCCATTCCCCATGAACCTTTGGTCTCAAGTTATCAGTTAAAGTAAAATCTTCTGTTTACAGAGTAAAATTTCTCCCAGTGCTGAATCTTTGGGCACAATAGGTAAAGTTTACCTATTCAAACTTATAACTGCCTTTTTATTATCTGTTTCCATAACGGCTTTCTCCTTAATGTGTCTGAATCGACTGAAGTCGAGTTTCTACCATAAATAAATTACAGTTTAGAATGTAAATCCAGTTATTTGACTTGACTTGAATGCATTTCTTATCCGTTGGTTTTTCCACTGAAAATACTGATTTCGGTTTGCTAGCACTAAAGTCAAGCAAACAAACAAACAAACAAACAAACAATCTGGTTGTAAACTATTTCTGGTGTTCAAGCAGTGGGAAAATAGTATGGAAGGTGACCACGGAGAGTTCAGAATCATCCTGGGAAACTCAACAAATTAAAGATTCATATTCAGATAAACATTCACAATTGGCACCTTACTGTAGGTTGATTGCATGCTGGAATGAATGAAAAGTACTGGTGATGTTGCAATGAATTTGGCACAAATGACTGCTGACTTCTATGTCCACATACTCTCTGACTTGTATGAATGGGACATGCATGGAAGAATCCTTAATATTGTTTGTTACTATCGATTGTTAAAGGACCATCAACGGACACCAGTTTTCAGGGACTCACGATCAAACCCTCACTTAATAGCTTGCTTTAAATTAAAAGTCAAACGGAAGAAATTAATTTTAGAGTTCCAGCTACTTGGCTGCCACTAACACAGGCAATATACATGCTGATGTCGCACATGCAAATTGGGTAATTTGTCAGGCTTCATTTGTAACAAATAACAATAATAAAGTTCACAAACGGTGTGAGAGCAATAAAAAAAGGAACTAATGGGATTTGGGGAAAGAGAACACTAAAAGGTTCCTGCTTGCTAGCTGAACTGGCTTCGGGGTCAGTGACTCTCCTTCAGACTGGAATATTGAAGAATCTAATATTCTTTCAATCTTGGAAGAACAAGAGTGGATCTATTTGAAACACAGAATTTGAAATGACAAGATAGACATCAAGAGACTGAGAATTGAGAGTATGGGGCAACAGTTGCAGAATTAGGAATCAACTATTTAGGACTGAATTAATGAGGAATATTTTCACTCAAGACGTTATGAATCCTTGAAATTCTTTTCCCGAGAGAGTTGCATATGCTCAATTGAGAGTATATCCAGCACTTAAAATGAAAAGAATTTTACTCTAATT
Organism: Chiloscyllium plagiosum; assembly: GCF_004010195.1. NCBI lineage: Eukaryota > Metazoa > Chordata > Chondrichthyes > Orectolobiformes > Hemiscylliidae > Chiloscyllium > Chiloscyllium plagiosum. Next base: position 10,850,000 of record NC_057752.1, read on the forward strand.
TTTTCCCCTGAGTATCTATGAAATTTCATTGGAATCCTTGAATTCTCCATCTTAAATGGATATTTCCAAAGGGTTCCAAGCGAAAGGCAATCGCCCAGTCGAATATTCAAATTCCCAAGCAATTGCTTCAAAATCTGTTACAAATGGGGATTACCCATGCACAACTCCCATCTATGTCAGAATGATGATAGTCTGTCCATCGGAAAATCAAAGCCATTTTGTCCAAATGATCCGTGCAACCATTCTGGTCATCCACAAAGCCCACCTAACACAGCTAAAAAGACATGACAAGTTAAATACAATCAAAATTAAACTATTTGGTTTGAGATAAACAAAAACTGACTCATACAGTCAACCACTATGTATAGAAATCCCTTCCAAGAATTTTTCTTCAATCATGGGCTGAGTCCCAAGTTCACCCCCCATTCCCTGAAATGATACTTGTCCTGTACCTGCTTGAATGAAGTTGCACCAAGTAACTCACTACAATTGCTTGAGTGTACCAGTGCATAGAACATAGAACAGTACAGCACAGAACAGGCCCTTCAGCCCATGATGTTGTGCCGACCACTGATCCTCATGTACGCACCCTCAACTTTCTGTGACCATATGCATGTCCAGTAGTGTCTTAAATGTCCCCAATGACCTTGCTTCCACAACTGCTGCTGGCAACACATTCCAATCTCTCACAACTCTCTGTGTAAAGAACCCGCCTCTGACATCCCCTCTATACTTTCCTCCAACCAGCTTAAAACTATGACCCCTCGTGTTAGTCATTTCTGCCCTGGGAAATAGTCTCTGGCTATCGACTCTATCTATGCCTCTCTATTAAGCAGTCTAATACTTCCAAATTGCAGCTTAGAGATGGTCCACGATACTAATTTTATCAGTTTTACATCACACAGCCAAAACGTTGGAATGGGAAAACAACATTTTCCTGAGTTGCAGCTTTCATGTTAGAAAAAAAAAACTCCGTTCTTGGACAGATCAGTCCTCACACGTCTACTTCCATTATCCTTTGGGCTCTCTGACAGTCTAGCTCCTTGCTGTACTTCATTTGCTGGCCCTTGCCCACCAGGTCCGCTTTTTCTTGCATTACAAAGTTTCTGGGGCCCTTGCTGTCTCTGACAGCCCAGCTTCCTGGATCCCACTTATGCGTGTCTCTTTGTGCGCTATGTGGAACATTCCTAGCTTCAGTTCCATTCGAGACCCCTCCCACAATTGTTTCTCTGATATTTTAATGACTATCAGTGCCACTTCCTGCTTTCATGCAAAAATCAGAAAAATTCATTAATTTTACTTCCAATTTCAAGATTACAGGTGTAACACTTGCCCCTTTACCTCCTCCCACATCCAGGGCTCCAAATACAGATAAAGCAGAAAGTTACCTGCCATCTTTCAATTTAGTCTGCTATATTTTCTGCTCACAATACAGTCTCCCTTAGATTGGCGAGACCTACTGCAGATTGGGTGAACACTTCTAGTTGCTTTCCATTTTAATGTCTCAATATTTCAATACCATCTTGCTCCCATGCTAACCCGTGCATCCTCGGCCTGCTGCAGTATGCTAGTAAAGACCAATGGAAACTGGAAGACACAGCTGGAGTGGAGAGAGCGTGAGAGCGAGAGAGAGCGCACGAGAGCGAGAGACATTTTCTGTAATAACACCCACATCAATATCTATTCTTCATGTATATCTCCTCCCTACGACCTTACAGTACTCTTTTTCCTCTGGTTCACCATAATCTGTTCCAAATTCTTCTAACGCCTACCTTATTTCAACAGCATATACCCCATCACTTTTTCAGCCCTTTTCAACACAAAGGAAGAGTCGTAACAGACTTGAAACATTAATTCTGTTTCCCTCCCCATAGATGCTGCCCGACCTGCTGGGTTTCTGCAGCATTTCCTGTTTTCCTTTCAGACAATGGGAAAGGACAAGAATCAAATGGTAGATTAAAACTTGCTAACTATGTTGAGGTGTTTCCATTCATAGAAGTGCATTGTTACAGTGACATCGCTGCTTTTCAATATCTCAGCAGCATTATTACTGTTATTGATACATGGTCATTTTTAAGTGGCTTCCCCAGGTAAAACAGATTTCCTTGCAGATACTAGTAATCCCTAAGGTCACTGGCAAGGTTGCAAAAACCTCTCCAAATAGCAGAACGTGGATCACACAAATGCAGCAATACATTATGCAGTTAATTTATTAATGCACTCAAAGACATAAATCACAAGACTGGATGGCTTGGTTTGAATGTTTGATGTTCACAAATAAACAACATATCCAACCACAAATCTGGAGAAAATGCTCTGCAGGTCCTAATACCTTTTTTAAAGGACCAAAAGAGTCAACCAAACGAAACAAGTCCCAGCCTGTCCTTATAACTCAAATCCTCCAGTCCTGGAAATGTCCTTGTAAATCTTTTCTGCACCCTCTCCAATTTAATAATATCCTTCCAATAACAGAGCAATCAGAACTGGACACTACTCCAGAAGAGCTCTCACCAACATCCTGTACAACTTTAACATGACATCCCAACTCCTGTATTCGATAGTCTAAGCAATGAAGGCAAGTGTGCAAAATATGCCTTCTTAACTACCCAGTCTACCGGTGATGCAACTTTCAAACGACTATATACCCAAACCCCCAAGGGGTCTCTATTCGACAACACTGCCCAGGGCCCTACAACAACTGTACAAGTCCTGCCCTTGTTTGATTCACCAAAATGCAATACTTTGCATTTATTCAAATTAAGCTCCATCTGCCCCTCTTTGACCCACTGGGCCAACTGATCAAGATCCCTCTGTAAGCTTAGAGGGTCTTCTTCACTGTTGACTATCCCACCCATTTTAGTGTTATCTGCAAATTTACTTAACCATGCCTCCTAAATTCTCATCCAAACCATTTATATAAATGACAAACAACAATGGACCGATCTTTATGAAACACAGCTGGTCTCCATTCTGAACAACAACCCTCTCCCACCACCCTCTGTCTCCTACCGTCAAGCCAATTTTATATCCATTTGGCAAGCTGCCTTAATCCCATGAGATCTAACTTTACTAATCAGTCGACCAAAAGGCTTGACATATATGAAAAGCATTTAAACATAGAATAAAAGAAACAGCATCTTTGATTTTTACAAAAACAGAACTTCTTCAAATTCTGAACAAGCATAATAGAACAAATTTCATCATTAGAACCTTATTTCCTCTTCCTCTCCCTGCCACCAAGATTACCACTTGTAAAAAACTGTAAGCCAGTGACATCTAATGGCAAGTCTGCATAGTTGTTAACTAAGAAAGCCCCAGTCCCTGCCAATTAGTACCCAAGCACTCACTTGTGAGATTGGCCACTTGCACCAAGTACCAGAACGTAGTTGCACTCTTGGGATGAAAGCCCAGCAAAATGCATTACATTTAGGGATGGAGGGAGGAAGCAAAACGATGGCCAAGATATCAGGACCACTGTCACCAGCCTCTCCCACCTGGCTGTACTTAATCCCACACTTAACAATTTCTCCTTGATCTGCATTCACGTTTACCAAATCAAATGCGTTGCTATGGATACTACAAGAGTCCAGACCATGCCAGTCTTTTTACAACAGACATGGACCATTCATATTCTAGCCCTACTCAGGACTCCTTCTTTCTTTGGTACACTGATGACTGTATCTGTGCTGGCCCCACTTTCACCCTGAACTGGAAAAAGTCACTGTCTGGGTTTCCAATGTCCAGCGCTCCCTCACCTTCACATAGTCCACTTCCGACTCTTCACTTTTTTTTACTCAATATCAGAAACTGAACAGGACTAGCTATATAAATACACAGTGACTTCATGAGCAGGTCAGAGGCTAGAAATCTTGCCGTGAATCCTTAGAAGAGTACAAAGGCAGTAAGAGTATACTTAAAAGGGAAATCAGGAGGGCAAAAGGGGACAGGAGATAGCTTTGGCAAATAAAATTTAGGAGAATCCAAAGAGTTTTCACAAATACATTAAGGACAAAAGGGTAACTATGGAGAGAATCGGGCCCCTCAAAGATCAGCAAGGCTGCCTTTGTGTGGAGTGACAGAAAATGGTGGAGATACTAAACGAGTATTTTGCAGTATATTTACTGTGGAAAAGGACATGGAAGATATAGACGGTAGGGAAATAGATGGTGACATCTTGCAAAATGTCCAGATTACAGAGGAGAAAGAGCTGGATGTCTTGAAACACATAAAAGGTGAATAAATCCCCAGGACCTGATCAGGTGTACCCTAGAACTCTGTAGGAAGCTAGGGAAGTGATTGCTGGGCCTCTTGCTGAGATATTTGTATCATTGACAGTCACAGGTGAGGTGCCGGAAGACTAGAGGTTGGCTAATGTGGTGCCACTGTTCAAGAAGGGTGGCAAGGACAAGCCAGGGAACTATAGACCAGTGAGCCTGACCTTGGTGGTGGGCAAGTTGTTGGAGGGAATCCTGAGGGTCGGGATTAGATTAGATTAATTTACAGTGTGGAAACAGGCCCTTCGGCCCAGCAAGTCCACACCGACCCGCCGAAGCGCAACCCACCCAGACCCATTCCCCTACATTTACCCCTTCACCTAACACTATGGACCAATTTAGCATGGCCAATTCACCTAACCTGCACATTTTTGGACTGTGGGAAGAAACCGGAGCACAAACCGGAGCACCCGGAGGAAACCCACGCAGACACGGAGAGAATGTGCAAACTCCACTCAGACAGGCAGTCACCCGAGGGTGGAATTGAACCCAGGTCTCTGGTGCTGAGGCAGCAATGCTAACCACTGAGCCACCGTGCCGCCCATTACATGTATTTGGAAAGGCAAGGACTGATTAGGGATAGTCAACATAGCTTTGTGCGTGGGAAATTATGTCTCTCAAACTTGATTCAACATTTTGAAGAAGTAACAAAGAGGATTGATGAGGGCAGAATGGTTGATGTGATCCACATGGACTTCAGTAAGGCATTTGACAAGGTTCCCCATGGGACACTGATTAGCGAGGTTAGATCTCATGGGTTACAGGGAGAACTAGCCATTTGGATACAGAACTGGCTCAAAGGTAGAAGACAGAGGGTGGTGGTGGAGGGATGTTTTTCCAGACTGGAGGCCTGTGACTAGTGGAGTGCCACAAGGATCGGTGCTGGGCCCTCTACTTTTTGTCATTTACATAAATGATTTGAATACAAGCATAAGAGGTACAGTTAGTAAGTTTGCAGATGACACCAAAATTGGAGGTGTGGTGGACAGCGAAGAGGGTTACCTCAGATTACAACGGGATCTTGATCAGATGGGCCAATGGGCTGAGAAGTGGCAGATGGAGTTTAATTCAGGTAAATGTGAGGTGCTGCATTTTGGAAAAGCAAACCTTAGCAGGACTAATACACTTAATGGTAAGGTCCTGGGGAGTGTTGCTGAACAGAGAGACCCTGGAGTGCACGTTCATAGCTCCTTGAAAGTAGAGTCGCAGGTAGATAGGATAGTGAAGGCGGCGTTTGGTATGCTTTACTTTATTGGTCAGAGGTCATGTTGCGGCTGTACAAGACATTGGTTAGGCCACTATTTGAATATTATCGGAACATCCTATCGGAAGGATGTTGTGAAACTTGAAAGGGTTCAGAGAAGATTTACAAGGATGTTGCCAGGGTTGGAGGATCTGAGCTACAGGGGAGAGGCTGAACAGGCTGGGGCTGTTTTCCCTGGAGCGGGGGCTGAGGGGTGACCTTATGGAGGTTTATAAAATCATGAGGGACATGGATAGGGTAAACAGACAAAGTCTTTCCCCTGGGGTCAGGGAGCCCAGAACTGGAGGGCATAGGTTTAGGATGAGAGGGGAAAGATATAAAAGAGAGACCCAAGGGGCAACTTTTTCACACAGAGAGTGGTTTGTGTTTGGAATGAGCTGCCAGAGGAAGTGGTGGAGGCTGGTACAATTGCAACATTTAAGAGGCATCTGGATGGGTACATGAATAGGAAGGGTTTGGAGGGATATGGGCTGGGTGCTGACAGGTGGGACTAGATTGGGTTGGGATATCTGATCAGCATGGACGGGTTAGACCAAAGGGTCTGTTTCCGTGCTGTACATCTCTATGACTGTATGAATAACTTACCTTGCAAACTCCCCAAAGCCTGTTCATCGTCTACAAGGTGCAAAAGTCAGCAGTGTTGATTCAATTCCCTTGCCAGCTGAAAAATCATATCCTCTCAACCTCGCACGGGGCATGGTGACCCTCAGGTTAAACTGCCCACCACTCCACTCTCTCTAATAATGGAACAGTCCTTTGGGATGACGGCGATTTTACATTCGCCATACAAAAGTCAGGAGTGTGATGGAATAGATGCCACTTGCCTGGCCAGGTGCAGCCCAAATACTCAAGAAGCTTGACACCATCCAGGACAAAGCAGCCTGTTGTGTAAAAGGAAAATACTCGAAGAGAAACTTTTTTCAAATTAAAAAATGGATCACTTAGTAAATTATACACCTGCATATCAAAGAGTTGGGTTTAGGTCATCAAGTGGCAAAACTGAAATTTACAAAGCCAAAAACAGGTCTGTAGTTTGCCAATCTTGCGTACTGTATTCATATAAAATAACAAAGACTCTGCCTAATTCTATCTGTAAGAAAGCAAGCTGTGCAGCATTAGAGGAAGTGACTAGATTGCAGATGTGATTTTCTGACACAAAGCATGGTCGATATAACATGCCAAAAGTGGACTGTAACTGCCATCTAATACTGCAAATGCAAAGGTAAGAGAAAATAGTTTGCAATCTTACATTAAGGTTTGTAATCTATAATAACTTCCAGATCATGAAACATCATTAACAGCAGGCAATGTGGCTAAAAGAGCTTTAATATTTACCAGGGGAGATATAATGGGGAGACATGACATTGAAGTTTAAGAGGAGCAATGATGTAACTGCACTTAAAATAGAAAAAGGGAACAAACAAACTCAAAACAGCACAAAGCCCCAATCTGGATGGACGGTGTCCAACTATTTTAGAAAAATCAAGGGAAGCAATAGCAGCATTACAGATCAGATATTCTTCATCTGAAAATCTTGGAACAACTTTTTTTTTGGGAAGGAGAACATTTTCAGTTTTTGGATGCAAGGCAGTAAATAGATTTGCACAGTTTTAATCATTAATTCTGACTCGGCATCAGATTAAAATCAAGGTCACAGCACCTGTTTGAATTGCTGGAACCTGTCAAGTTCTGCCTTAGTTGGAAAGTTTTTGTCACCTTGTTTAATGAATCAGTTAAATAATTCAGAATGGTTATTACCTCTTGTGATGGCTGCACCCAACTATTATCGATCACATTGTGTGCGAAGTGCGAATAAATAACTATTTGCAGAGGAAAAGCATGAGGCACAAAATATCAACATTTACTGCAATACACTTAGGTCCACTGTCTGTCCGGTTGGACCCTTTGGGGGAAAAAAAACAGCTTTTCTTAATCCAAATAGATCTGAACAGACCAAAAAGTGAAGCATTTTCCAACTGGACCAAAACAGATCTGCTGCCACAATGAGTTCAAACCTTTGAGGAAAATAACTTCACTTTTCCATCCATTTGGATCAACAATTCTTTTCCAAAGGAGGTGAACTCAGCATGTCGACAGGTCTGTTCGAGGCCATTCTCGAAAAAGATCCTCAGTTTTTAAGTCTTTTCAGTTTCCAGACGTGCAGATAAAGGATACCTGACAGGTACTTCAAGTGGCCAGGGCCTGGGAAATGAATATTCAAGGTTACACATGTTATCGTAAGGACAGACTGACGGACAGAGGGGGTGGGGTGGCCATGTTGGTAAGGGATGATATTCAGTCCCTTGCGCGGGTGGGACCTAGAATCAGGGGATGTAGAGTCAGTATGGATAGAGCTGAGGAATTCTAAGGGTAAAAAGACCCTCTTGGGAGTTATCTACAGGCCCCCAAACAGTAGTCTGGATGTCGGATGTAAGTTGAATCACGAGCTGAAATTGGCCTATCCCAAAGATGTTACTACAGTTGTTATGGGGGATTTCAACATGCAGGTAGACTGGGAGAATCAGGATGGTATTGGACCTCAAAAAAGAGACTTTGTGGAGTGCCTCCGAGATGGATTCTTACAACAGCTGGTGCTGGAGACTACCAGGGAGAAGGCTATTCTGGATCTGGTATTGTGCAACGAACCAGAATTGATCAGGGACCTCGAAGTGAAGGAGCCATTGGGAAGTAGTGACCATAATACAATAAGCTTCAATCTGCAATTTGAGGGGGAGAGGGTACAATCGGAAGTGACAATATTTCAGTTGAATAAAGGGAACTACGGAGTTATGAGAGGGGAGATGACCAAAGTTCAACGGTGCAATACCTTAGCAGGGATGACAGTGGAGGAACAATGGCAGATATTTCTGTGTATAATGCAGAAGGTGCAGGATCAGTTCATTCCAAAAAGGAAGATCCTAGGAGGAGGCAGGGGTGATCGTGGCTGACGAGGGAAGTTAAGAAACATATAAAGTTAAGAGAGAAAAAGTATAACACAGCAAAGATAAGTGGGAAAACGGAGGACTGGGAAGCTTTTAAAGAACAGAGGATTACTAAGAAGGAAATACGCAGAGAAAAAATGAGGTATGAAGGTAAACTGGCCAAAAATATAAAGGAGGATAATAAAAGCTTTTTTTTTTAGGTGTGAAAGGCAAAAAAATGGTTAAGACTAAAATTGGGCCCTTGAAGACAGAAACAGGGGAATATATTATGGGGAACAAAGAAATGGCAGAAAAATTAAATTGGTACTTCAGATCTGTGTTCACTGGGGAAGACACAAGCAATCGCCCTGAGGTAACAGTGGCTGAAGGACCTGAACTGAAGGGAATTTATATTTGCCAGGAATTGGAGAGACTGTTAGGTCTGAAGGTTGATAAGTCCCCAGGGCCTGATGGTCTACATCCCAGGGTACTGAAGGAGATGGCTCGAGAAATCATGGATGCGTTGGTGATTATTTTCCAGAGTTCAATAGATTCGGGATCAGTTCCTGCGGATTGGAAGGTGGCTAATGTTGTACCACTTTTTAAGAAAGGTGGGAGAGAGAAAACAGGAAATTATAGACCAGTTAGTCTGACCTCAGTGATGGGAAAGATGCTGGAGTCTATTATAAAGGATGAAATTACGACACATCTGGATAGTAGTAACAGGACAGGTCAGAGTCAGCATGGATTTATGAAGGGGAAATCATGCTTGACTAATCTTCTGGAATTTTTTGAGGATGTAACTCTGAAGATGGACGAGGGAGATCCAGTAGATGTAGTGTACCTGGACTTTCAGAAAGCTTTTGATAAAGTCCCACATAGGAGGTTAGTGAGCAAAATTAGGGCGCATGGTATTGGGGGCAAAGTACTAACTTGGATTGAAAGTTGGTTGGCTGACAGGAAACAAAGTAGTGATAAACGGCTCAATTTCGGAATGGCAGGCAGTGACCAGTGGGGTACCGCAGGAGTCAGTGCTGGGACCACAGCTTTTTACAATATATATTAATGATATTGAAGATGGTATTAGTAATAACATTAGCAAATTTGCTGATGATACTAAGCTGGGTGGCAGGGTGAAATGTGAGGAGGATGTTAGGAGATTACAGGTGACCTGGACAGGTTAGGTGAGTGGTCAGATGCATGGCAGATGCAGTTTAATGTGGATAAATGTATGGTTATCCACTTTGGTGGCAAGGTTTGGGAGAAGATTTGTAGCTCAGGTGCTCGTTGTTGTTGTTCTGTTTGCCGTGCTGGGAATTTGTGTTGCAGACGTTTCGTCCCCTGTCTAGGTGACATCCTCAGTGCTTGGGAGCCTCCTGTGAAGCGCTTCTGTGATGTTTCCTCCGGCATTTATAGTGATTTGTACCTGCCGCTTCCGGTTGTCAGTTCCAGCTGTCCGTTGTAGTGGTCGGTATATTGGGTCCAGGTCAATGTGCTTATTAATTGAATCTGTGGATGAGTGCCATGCCTCTAGGAATTCCCTGGCTGTTCTCGGTTTGGCTTGTCCTATAATAGTCGAACTCATGTTGCTTGTCATCTGGAGTGTGTGGCTACGAAGGATAGCTGGTCGTGTCGTTTCGTGGCTAGTTGGTGTTCATGGATGCGGATCGTTAGCTTCTTCCTGTTTGTCCTATGTAGTATTTTGTGCAGTCCTTGCATGGGGGAAAAAAATTCCCATTCAAAAACTGCACAAAACACTACATTGGACAAACAGGAAGACAACTAACGATCTGCATCCATGAACACCAACTAGCCACGAAACGACACGACCAGCTATGCTTAGTAGCCACACACTCAGATGACAAGCAACATGAATTCGACTGGGACAACACTACTATTATAGGGCAAGCCAAACAGAGAACAGCCAGGGAATTTCTAGAGGCATGGTACTCATCCACAGATTCAATCAATAAGCACATCGACCTGGACCCAATATACCTGCCACTGCAATGGACAGCTGGAACTGACAACCGGAAG